>NC_056751.1:253903602-254106102 GCF_019279795.1 Protopterus annectens
CATGATAAACTTCCCTGCCATTATCGAGATTGTAACCTCAAATGCACAGATACTAAGAGGATGCTGTAACCATTACACTGTTGACATTAACGTTGCTTCTGCCTATTTCCTGTTTAGATGATTTCTATGTGTAAGCTAGGCTAAGCAAAGGGCGGAAGCCCCCAAACTCACTGAGCTTCACGTACTCTTGAAATAACAACATATAACAAATGTACTGTGAGATAATACATTACATTCCTAACTACATTAGGAATAGCCCCTCATTGACACACTTCAAGGGAAACCTTGTTGTGTGAATGGGTAACAGACTATACACCCCTGGGATCATGTGTCCCAGAACCATACAGCCAGGGGGGTGGGGGAGCCTGTCCAGTTTGATAGCTGCAAGACCTGTTGGGGGAATTGAATGGTGTTAAACTTCCACATTAACATACCCTCTTTAGATCACTAAGTGCCCCTGTCACCCTCCACAACCCCAGTCTTCTACAGCTTCCAGCAACTCTGCCTGGAATTGCTTCACTGGCTATGCTTGACAGAGGCTCAGTTACTTCATCAATGGTACGGGGAAGGCCAACACACTGTTGCTATGCTTCTAATTGCCCTTGGGCAGATAGGTAGTAGGCTATCTGTGAACCTCTAACATGCAGGCCATCACAGCCATAATATGGGAATAAACAGACCTTCAGATCACAATATACAGTGAGAACTCGCCATGTAGTCAGGAAACAGTTGAGTACAGCAAGAACATACAGAACACTGATAGTCACTCCAAAAGCCTATCTTGGAAGCTAGAAGACTTGTATAAGTTAAAGGCTTTCTATTGCTTACCAGTAGGTTACCTATAGGGGGAGATGAAAAACAAGCACAGATGGGGAACATGCATGCAATGATACCATACCGGCTTATGATTCAGTCTTATGCTTTGGAATACTGGCCAAGGCTATTGGCGCCCCCATGGTTCCTTATTTAGGAGAGTCTTGAAGGTGAATACCAGCTCCATAAACAGCACAATAGCAGATTCAATGAGGATTACGCTACTCAACACCAGGGGTTGTGATCACAACATGCATGCACTCACAGCACTCCTCAGGATGGACAACATCAACATCTGTGCATTAACTGAAATCTGTCTTAAGGCTCCTAAGAGCACACCAGCACTACCAGACTACATCCCATACCACACATTTCAGCCACAGAACAAGGACTGACAGACATGGAGGGGCTGTATCCATATTCATCAGGAATACCTACAACTCCAGGTTAGTGGGGCAGCATGATACCTCTGTGATCATCCATGTGCAGCTAACATCAGCCATAACTGCAGTGCGGAATGTGGCCTGCTATGGATCACCCTCCATGACCCAGAACCTCCACTCCACCTACCTGAAGACAGTGGAGAACACAACAGTCCTAACGCACACCCTGGCATTGGTCAATGTCAACTACCATACCATTAACTGGGAAACGTACTCTGGTACTCACTTCCAGGACCAGTGCTTCCTGGAATTTATCACCTCATATGCCCTGTATCAGGTGGTAACCTCCCTAACGTGGGGTGGAAACTACTAGATGTGGTCATAATCAACATGGGCAACAGGTGCAACACAGTGTAGGTTAACCGGTCACTGGTTAGATCTGGCCATGAACTATTCACTGTTTCCACACCCTAGCATCTCCCCCACCTACGGATACCACAGTGTATACCTTTCCTACAGCTAAATTTATACTACTAGTGACAGGGGTGGGGGGCTTCACAGCCCCCATGCTAATGGGAAGCACTGATCAAGATACAGACAGATTTACAAATGCAGTCTATAAGCACCTACATGGATGTATGGATCGTGCCATCACTGGTAAACCAAGACTCACTCCTCCTAGATAAGGACTGGTGGACCTCTGCAATAAACAGGCTATACTACAGAAGTAGGACAGTGTTCCAGACACACAGCAAATCCCACAAAGGGCAGACATCCGTGACCACTATTAGTATGATACGTAGGTCCCTCATGATATCATCCAAGGCTAACATCAGCAGGAGAATACGCAAGGATTTGAAAGATAACCACAAAGCCTTCTTTGGCTATGTCAAGGATCTATGTGGTGACACACAGATTTGCACTGTGCCGGTGAAATATAGCACAAAATATGCTGACCCTACTGATATCGCCAATGTCCTTGCAGATACATTTGGTGCATACTTCACCCCCCTAAAGAGCCCACAACACTACCCGAAAGGTACAGTATCCCAACCATCAGAGACACACAGGTGGAAATGGCCCTCTCTAACAGCAGAACACAGCATCAATGGAGGCAGATGTTGACCCAGACTGCATCTTGCAAACTGTACATGACAACCTGCCCCCCACCTAATTAAGCATTCCTACCTCATCCTCTCCACAGGCTACATGCCCATACAATGGCATGTGGCAATGGTTATTCCACTCCATCAAGGTGAAATCACAACTGACCATGGTAACTACCACTCCATAAGCCTGACTAGCCTGGTCTGCAATGGTATGGTTTGCATCCTCATGGCACTCATTAACAATGACAATGGTAACCTTAGAACACGTGACCCAACCCAGGTCAGCTTGGCTGAGTGCAGTTCATGCCTACTGAACCTGTTTGACGTCTTACATACAGTCACCAAAATGTTAGATGATGGGGGAGGTGGTTCACACATACTACCTGGACCTCACCAAGGCTTTTGACACCGTGCCCCACTCAGGTATCATTGATAAACACACCAGCCTGTACATTCACCCATACATCACAGGTTGGGTTGCCAACGGGCTTACACACAGAACCCACATGGTACGACTAGCGGTCTCCAGGTCCAACTCTTGAACAGTCACGACTGGTATCCCACAGGTCTCAGTCCTGGGAGCCCTACTGTTTGGCATATACATCTCAGATGTACAGGCAAACACAGGTGGACTATGGCAGACCATGTTTGGCAATGACTGCAAACTGGGAGCCATGACTGATAGTCCAGCTGACACGGACATCCCTCAAGGGGCTTCACAGAGAATGTCACAGGGTGCCAATGACATGGCCTCCAGCCAAGTGCCACTAACTGCATGGTCATTCCATTCTGGAATTGGCACCCACATATTAACACATGAGCGGCAGCCACTTTAATACAGACGAGGTAATGGGGTATCTGGGGACTAAGGTAGATAGTGATCTCGCCTTTGATAATCATATCTCCACAGTAGTTAGGACATCCTTCTATGTAGGCTATCTGATTACTAAAGAATTCCCATCTAGACATACTGGGGTTATAGTGCCCCTTTGCTTATCACTCATCAGTCCCATCATAGGGTATAATAACCCATGTGGGATGTACCTCAGAGGACATGTCCAACAGCTGGGGGGTCCACAAATGTACCTCACCAAGGGGAATACTGGCCTCCAACATATGGCCTATGCAGCTGGACTGAATAAACTCCTGCTTTACTCAGTGGCATCTCGTTTACCCATAGATGATCTCCGCTGGCCAACACAGCCATGTCAAAATCCGGCTTGATGGATATGCTCCACCTATGGGAATCCATGTCACTGTGAGCCACACACACTGTAGTGAGCCGACCTTGCCACAACAATAACCGGAAGATGCTGGAGGGACAGCTTCCTGTCACAGTCACTCCCCATAATTTGGAACAACATCCCTAACTATATTATACAGAGCCCCTCACTAACACTCTGCAAGAGAAACCTTGAAGGGTGGATGGGGAACAGTAGATGCGCCCCAGGGATCCCGCCATTGGCTCTGCTCCACAGAGGGATGGTTAATGAATCAATGGGGTGGCAAAAGCCGACACATTTTGGCTGGCCTTATGAATGGCCTCTGGCAGTTGGCCAAGTACGTACCTATGAATCTATACATACAGTATCTGCATATGCTGATAGCTTAATTTACTGTTCAGGTGTTGACTTACCTTGTGCCAATGGCTGTTGTGTGTGCAATAGTTGAGGGCTGCCTATGTTGGATGTACACAGTAGACTGCCTATACATGACAATTTACAGGTAGTCTTGTGTGTGTGCCATCCATTTTTACTGTGTGTGCAGGTGGAGAAAGATGTCAGTCCCTAGGTGCCTACACTGTCAGTGTGTGTGCTATACATTCCCTATTTGCCAAGGCATGGGCATACTGGGCATGCCTCCATCTGCCTACTGGGGCTGGCTCAGGGTGTTCGTGGTCTGAGTACCTCTGTGCCTATGGGGCCTTTGGCAATGGTGGTGGGCTGTAAGAGCCTTTGCCATTCTGTCCCTGATGCAGCTGTTTCCACAAGAGCAAATTGCATAGCATGGCACACACTATGAAGATGTGGGCACATGTGCCTGGAGAGTATTGCAAGGCTCCACCAGATATGTCCAAGCAATGGAACCGTGATTTCAGCATCCCGAACACACACTCTATGATGATTCTGGTTTGTGCGTGTGCCTCATTATGGCATTCCTGCATGGGTGTGTGTGCATTTCAGATGGGAGTTATCATCCACGGTTCCAGTACATAGCCAGCATCCCCCACCAGGTGGCCATTTGGGATGTCCCTGCTGGCAAATAACCGAGGCATGCCAGATGTGGGAATTATGATAGCTTCCAGGGCTGCCAGCACACACATCCATGATAATGTCCTGGGCATTGCACACGACCCGGCAGTTGATGGAGGGGTATCCCTTGCGGTTTATGTAGCGCCTACCCTGCTCACCAGGTGGTGACTTGATGTGTATGCACGTGCAGTCTATTGCACCCAGTACCTCCAGGTATTATGCCACACAGTGGAAGAGATGCATATTGCTGGCCAACTCCTCCTGTGTTCGGCGGAAGTATATGTGCTCATTGGCATGTGGTAACATGGCATCCGGGAACTGGTGTAGTACCCTGGATGCTGATGCCTGTGAGATACCCATGATATCCCCAGTTGGTCTTTGAAAGGTATCTGTAGCTAGTATTCTCAGGCTTACACATACCTTCGTATCCACTGGGATGGGTTCCCCTCTGTTTGTTCTGGCTCTGAGGAGTGGACGGCACAGCTCCACAAGTTGCTGTAGGGTGTCTCTGTCCACCCTGTAATGCTCTACTATCACCAGATCATGTAGCCCCTGGTAGGTTACCCTGGGTCTGAACACTCTCCTTCTCCTCTGGTGCCTGCAGTGGTCGTGTGCATCATCCTCCTCACCACCTTCAATCTCCAGCACATGCTGGTGGATCACAGCTATGGTAGCCCCTAACATGTATATAATAAAAGTTCCCCATCTGTATACACCACTGGTGCAGAGTGTATGGGAATACACAAATGTGTGTGAGGTGCTTTCACACTTTATGGTATTGTGCTATGGATGCTGCTGATGTAAGTGGGTGTGTATGAGCTATTCCAGCTGGTGCATGTCTTAATTATGGGTTTTGCAATGAGTACTGCATGTGTGGGGCCTTTACTGTGGAGATCTTCTTGCCTGCCTTGATTAATCTGTTGCCCTTTAATTCACTTTTAGACCTGGATCCCCTCCCATTATCAGGCATGCATCCACCTGTCGTCTTTCTTGTTTTGTACTTTCCCTACCCAGTCATGGCGAAATGTGCCTTGTAGCTGATATACTGCATATCACCTTTGTTCTGCTTTGAGACACTTTGCTGTTTTCTTTGCAGTACAGCCCATCTCCTTCCCTGTTCTGCAGGTAGCTGCTTGCAGCCTTGTTAGCTGTTGTCAATGGCCCACTGTAGGCTCCTAGGTGTTAATTAGTCATTTGTACTCCAATTTCACTGCTGCAGCATTTCCTTATTTCTTTCCTATATCCTTCCTGTTTCAGCTGCAGTGCGCGCCACACATACCCATTTACCAGGTTTACGTGCATTTTCACCTCCGTTCACATGCACACTCAGTTACCTTGTGTACTCTCAGCTAAGCATAGCTATGGGCAATTCGACACACCCCTATCCTGCAGCTTTGCCTAGCTAGGGGCAGACCGGTTTAGCAATGCTCCAATGTGCTTACAGCAATGGCGACACACCCCTCTCCTGATGCCATCTTTATCTCAAGGGCTCACCTCGGTGTTATAACACTACACTCTGAGGTGCATCCTTACACCAGTGGGGAATCTGCGATTCACTATTACTCCTCTCATTTGCATGGCATTGCCTACTAATTCCTAGCTACTGTGCATAACAATGTCACTTCCCCTTAGCAACTCTTGCGCCATGAGTATGGTGTAGCATGCCTGCCATTGATTATTATGGGGAAATCATGATATGTGTTTCATTGCGGTTTTATTCTATATTTTTATATATTCCTTGAGATTCCCTTTGCGCACCGCTGCCCTGCGCTTCCACTTCGCGATAGTGCGACTATATATATGTTAAATGTTAATTTTATATTTTGTACATTTTTTGATGCCAATGGCTATATATTTAGCCATTGGCATATATTAAAAATATAATACATATGTTTGGTCGGCTGTCATGGCTCTGATTTAATGTTTGTAAAAATGTAAACCGTTTTTTTACGGTTTACATTTCTGCATGCTTACACTACACCTGCACCACTTCCTGAATCGCTACATACCTTCATTTGCATGCTACACTGCTGTAAATGGGGTAATTAGCATACAAGGCTCAGGAGTTGTGTGGGTGTAGCGTACGCAGGTACTGCACGTGGGAACGGCTCGTACTTGAATCACTCGGCGGCCATTTTTGGTGTTAGAACGCCGATGCTATGCCTGCACCTGGCGCAAGCTTCATGAATCCCAGGGTATGTGTGTGTGTGTGTGTGTGTGTGTGTGTGTGTGTGTGTGTGTGTGTGTGTGTGTGTGTGCATGCATGGGTTTAGGGTAATAGTTCTACTGTGCACCTACACACACATCCAGATTGACATAAAAAAGGTTGAATGAGCAAAAGCCGATATGTTCTGCGCATACTCTGGGAATTACTCTCTAGTGGACTAACCCAAAGACAAGTGCTTTTGCAGGAAGCAAGGTCCCCTGTCCGTCCCCCCCACACACACCCTGCTAATTATATAAACTAACTTCAGGATGACACAATCCCTGGGGCAAAGTGAATATTCTCCTACCCGGGAACTGGAAGACGGGTGTGCAAGATTGACATCTCATTGATTGACCTAAACAGGTGGCAGCATAGGTGCACAGTCAATCTAGTGCACTACGCCTCTCTCTCTCTCTCTCTGTATATATATATATATATATATATATATATATATATATATATATATATATATATATATATATATATATATATATACTGTATGGGCTACTTAGAATTTGAGAGCTCTAATTGCTGAAGAGACAAAAAGCTAGTACAGCTGACTGAAAATCAGCTGATTCCATGCACTTTTTTTTCTCTGTGATTGTGACAATGGGGATTGGGGAATTTGCCCTTTCCCCACTTTATTATGATCTCAGAGTTGGTATATATAAGTAGGGGATGTGGGGTGAGAGCAAAAAATGCTTTACCTTTTTTATACTTTTTAATCAGCTGGTAATTAACCAGTTGTGTTTGATCACTTGCTATTTGATATTATATTCCATATATGGACATCCATCCATGTGTGTCTGTGTACGAGCATGTCCATATGTATGTACGAATGTATGTATGTGTATATGTATACGTATGTGTATATATATATATATATATATATATATATATATATATATATATATATATATATATATATATATATATATATACACGGGTCTACTACTAATTACCGACATAACGATTCCCCGACGGAAAACTCCCCGACGCCAGATGACCGACATCACACAAACCCGACAACGCAAAACACCAAACACCATTACACCGAACACCATTACACCGACACGGAACGTAAACAACGCGACACTACATAGCATACACACTAGCCCTGACCCAAACCCTAACCCTAAGGTCCGACACTATCGCACACTTCACCTACCTGCACCCTAACCCTAACTCACTTAACCCACCCCTAGCCCAAGCTCCGACACTAACGCACATCACCTTCCTGCACCCTAACCCTAACTCACTTAACCCACCCCTAGCCCAAGCTCCGACACTAATGCACACATCACCTACCTGCACCCTAACCCTAACTCACTTAACCCGTCCCTAAACTACAGTCCCTCACTAGCACACACTTACCTTACCGAACCATACCTCCGACGAACACACACTCACCTTTCCCACAGCCTAACCCGACATCCCACAATCTCGAGCACTTACCTGACCGCTCCTAACTCCGTCACCATCGCACACTTACCGCGTCGCGATCGCACATTCCCTTGTCGGTCTTTCCGCTGTCGGCAAATCACCCTGTCGGTACACTTACCTGTCGGTCATCTGGCGTCGGTGAGTTTTCCGTCGGGGAATCGTCGTTTCGGGCATTAGTAGTAGACCCATATACACACATACACAGTGGATATAAAAAGTTTACACCCCCCCGTTAAAATGTCAGGTTTTTGTGATATAAAAAATGAGACCACAATAAATAATTTTAGAACTTTTCCGATCTTTAATGTGACCTATAAGCTGTACAATTCAATTGAAAAACAAACAAATGTGTTAGGAGAAAAAATATAAAAAATAAAAAACGTACAATAAGCTGGTTGCATAAGTGATTATTAATACTGTTTTTATGTCTCATTCTCATTAAAAGAGGTCCGTCAGTGCTAAGGTTAATAACACGGCACTAGTACAAATTTAAGTGTACAGAAGTATACCTCAGATGCAAGTTTGGCTTATGGTGCAGTTTGCTGGAAATGGCAACTTGAGAAAGAGTTTTGTCTGGACATAGTAACTGTACCATTTCAATATACCCAGTCAACATATTAAAACAGTATCCAAATAAACAAAGTGCCAGGCCACCAAGACTGTAGGTTATTACATTTATTCAACTTTAAAGTAAAAATAAAAACAGGTAAGCATTTTCACGATACAATAGATCACTTCATCAGGCAGTCACATTAAAAAGAAAAGCCATCTATATAGCAATAGCACTGTGACATCACTTCCTGTTGCAAGAAGCATGTAAAAAATGTTTTTAACAACAATAAAAATTTTATCACATAATAGCAATATACATACAAAACACCAAATACAAACCTTTAAAGCATTCATATAAAAATATATTTATGCACACATTTTAATGTGGGAGTACAGAGACTTGTATGAAATATCCAGGAGTTTTTGCTGCTCTTGGTGTCATCAGCTACTGCTACACTACAAGCTCCTCTCCTGGTGCTACAGCTAATCACTAGTACTATATTCAGTACCGGAGGCTATGGTGCTCTCTGTCTCAACAAGCTGAAGCTCAAACTCCACTACTGATCACAACCACAGTCAGCTCTCTTATTGTACTCTTCTTGGCACATTAAAGCAAACCATGAAGCAGACTTAGAAAAGATGGTGCTCAGACCGTGACTGCCACAAAAAAAAAAAAAGAAAGAAAACAGCCTGTATCTTGAACACACTGAAGATTAGAATATAATAAAAGTTGCCGTCTATGCCAACTGCTTACATAGTTCTCTTCCTGGCTCTGGTAATCCCAGCGCTGCCCCCCCCCCCCACACACACACCATACTAAGATTATAGATGATCATTGGTGTGCACCTGAAGACAGGACATAGAGAACAGTCAGCATACCTGCAAGTCCAACTAGAAAAGCTGTATGTGTGTGTGTGTGTGTGTGTGTGTGTGTGTGTGTGTGTGTGTGTGTGTGTGTGTGGGGTATTACTCATATTGCTTAGTTTCCCTTCTGCTCCTTAAGCACAGTACTAGTACAAATCTCGACATCTCCTTTCCCAATCCCAGGTAGTACAGGTAATGAGATATAGGAGTTTAAGATGTGATAGTTCTGTTCAAACTGACACCAATGGCAACCTTATTGGTAAGTAAAACTGAAACCGCTAGACAGCAAAAGGAGAAACTTAATAAAGTTAGTAGGTGAAGAACATTTGGAATAATTAATCTTATTCTTTTAGCCTAGTAGATAGTCATGTCCTCACTTTCTTACTATTATTAAATGTGTATCTGTATGGAATGGTATACAGACAATGTATTGATTATGGACTTGGGCTGAGCTAGGATAGGAAATATATCGACATTAGCTACTTGATTTATTCTATTCTTTTGGATGTTGCATGTCTCCATTATGTGCATTTTTAACCAAAAATGAAAATGTGTTTCACTATGGGATGAAAACTTTTGTAACAGTTTATTTAATTTATTATACTTATCTGTACCACATACAGGTTTGGAATTTCTGATGTGAGTTCTGATAAATTATTCAACCGCAATTTTATCACAAAAACACTTGCTAAGTTGATTAATTTCACCCTATTACACAGAAAAGACCTCTCTTTAATGTGTCCATTGCCTGAACTACATTGGAGCATGTTTGCAATGAAACTGCAGGTTGTCTTCTGTAATGAATCCAATTCTGTCCTTTCCAATTAAGTATTAGTGTTCTTAGGATGTCCTCTGAACATTAAGCAGTGGATTCAGATGCAGCATACTGATCTGCTGAAAAGACCATCAGAGTATGTTTGTATGTACTGTGGCAAAAACAATGGAGCAGAGACAATCAACATAAAATAACGCAGTCTTACTAAACAGAAGGAAATGTATTGGTGCAGACACTTTTATGTATACAGTTAAAGAAAAAATAAAGTATAGAAAGAACCTTTTCTATTAGTCTAATAAATGGGGTGGGGGACAGTTTCCCACACCAGATTTAACATAGTCCAAAGGTGCTTTTTAAAGGTTTCCTTTCACTGGATGTTTAGTGGAAGTTGTCCATGCTTCTCCAGGTTATAACATATTGTCTTTGCTACAGCATGCCACCAGAATCCTTGCTCCATTCACTGATTCCCCTACATTAACACGCTATGTTCTCTAACTAATAGGCCCACAATCCTCCTCTTACAGATTATTTTAATGGAATTGTTGCTCGTTAATAATTGGATGCCTTATTTGCATGCTGTCGCATAAAGAGATATATGTATGGGACTGAGACTTGTTCTAGAACCTTTCCTTATAGATGTCACAGTTCATTTAATGCCCCCTTTTTCTTTTAGGAAAAACATTATGTGAGAGTAATTAGGTTAGTGATCAGCCATACTTAGTTCTCACAAGTTTTGACATTTATTTAAAAAATTTTCAGGCAGCAGTCAAGACAGATTCACTCAAGAAAAATTCCCATTGTATCTCCACACTGCAGGTTGAGATGATGCATTTGTTCAACAGGCACATCTGAGGAGCATGAAAGTGATATAGTTGGGAGTGCAAATTTGGAGAGCACTTTTAGCCTTTCACTGGCAAGTAGCCCACCTGCATTACCCGAGGTGGCCCAGGCACAGCTGGAGCAGGTGGCAGGGCCTCTGGCATAGAGTGCAGTTAGCAGACATATAGCCCAAATGGAGGGCCTCTTGGAGTATATTGCAGGTTCACTCACAAAGCTAGCCCCTACAATTGGTCCACCAAGGAAGGGTGTAGCCCATATCATATGCCACACTGATCTGTTTCATGGCAATAGACCCATCTAATGTCTTTCTGAGCCAGGGGCTGGTCACACCTCACCCTACCTCCAGACAGGTTTGCTCTCTTCTTGTGTCATAGGTTTATAGTTGTGTACTAGGTTAATGGCTCTGGAGCCTTTACAAGCCTAGCCCACAGAAGTGCCCTGGCATCGTGCTACCCGACATTAGTTCCCAGTGCCTCTATCAAGTAGAACCACTGGAATGAACCCCAGGGAGAACTTTCTATTTCCCATCCACTCATCAAAACCTCTCTTGAAGAGGGCCAGCGAGGTGCTCTGCTTGACATGTAGGGGAAGTCTATTCCAGAGAATGGGCTGTCTCTGGGTTATGAACTTGTTCCTCCAGAATGTTCTGTTGATTGTGGTAATGAGGTTGGGGTCTCTGGACTGTGTGGTGTGGAGGGATTGGGATTTCTTTAGATGCAGCATTTCTAACAGAGCTGGGTCAGATATGGCTTTGTAGTAGATGATATCAGACAGAGAATAGCTGGAGGTTTTTGAGTCTGCCCTTATACGACATGTGTTTAAGGCCTAGGATCCTCTTCGTGAGGTACTTTTGTAGCCTTTCCAGATGTTGAATGTGTCTAGCGAGGTACATGCCAAATGGGGCGTTATACTCGATGATGGGCCTAATGAGGGAATGAGGAAGAAAAACCCTTGGTAATGAGATGTGCCACATAGAAGGACTTCCTGACCACAGTGGCAATGTGGTGGTCGAAGGAGAGGTTGCTGTCAACCTGTGTCCCCAGATCTCTTATAATGCCTTTAGTGTTCAGTGGGTTCCCATTAATGTGGTAATTAGTGGAAACTGGGTTTTTCCCAAAGACAATGACCACACATATTTTGGCATTAAGCTTAAGGCCATGGTTTCAACACCAGTCACTGGTCCCAGTGAGGCATTTCTGTAGGATGTCTATATCACTTGGGGAGTTAATAATGGCTCCCAGCTTGCAGTTGTCTGTGAACGTGGTCAGCCAGAGTCCCTCCGTGTTGGCCTGGACTTCTGAGAAGTAGATGCCAAACAGGAGAGGACCCATGATTGATCCCTGTGGGACTCCACTCATGACTGGCCAGCAGTCTGTTGGTAGGAGTTCTGATTTAAAGTTGGCAGAATGCGGAGTAAAAGGGAGATATCTAGAGTGTTTGTAGAAAACAGCAACACCAGTGACTGTTTACATCCATCTCATGGATCCTCATCCTAATGTCTGTACTTTCACTCCTTTTTTCTTTTTCTTGCTGTATGTGTGTTTGCTCCTGCACACTATCTTAACCCCATTCTCTACCCTACTTTTGCACCATTTCCTTCTTTCTTTCTGTATGTACACACACACACACACACACACACACACACACACACACACACACACACACACACACACACACACACACACACACACACACTCCCAATCTTTGTTCTATGGCCCTCTGCTTGTTCCTCTCCTTTTTCCAACTTTCCTATGCTCTTCTTTCCTTCCCTTTCATCCTGCTGACAAGTGCCCAAATATGTGGACACAATAGCACTGCAGCTACAGATACTGTATGAATGCACAGCTTTCTACGGCACTTTGTGTTGCTCTGCCACTTGATGTGCTAACATGCACAGCATCACTACTACCCGCAGTGCTTTATATTTGAGATGTCTCAGTCTACGAGTTCACATTTTTTGCTCTTATGAGATCATACAGTGAGTTGTGCAGTAGCTATATGAATAGTCCTGTATTTTGGGGTATGTATTTCACTACATGTGTGGGATATTTGCATAGTTTCATTGCACAAATGTCTAGGCTTGCATGTTTGTGGTGTGTCCCTTTACTTAGTTTGCATCACAACTAGCTGCACATAAGCAGTATGGATATGTAATGTTGCTCTATGATGTCATACAGTGCTACTTAGCAACACAAAAGTGCAGTGTGTCTCTGTGGAGCCTGGCCTTTGAATTCCTCTTCAGAAATCCTGTGCTGGCTTCTGCTTTCAATCATCTTCACCATTCTTCCACAGTAACAGCCAAAGCACTCAGAGTATGGGCTGCCATTTTGTGTTTGTGCCTTTGCAAGACCTATATTAAACAATTAGCCTTTTAACTGGTTTATAGGTACTTACTAAGTTATTAATCTGTGAGATCTTAGGAATCCTAGTCTTACATTTTTATGGTAATTAGCTCTTATATTTGCAATATGAATACCCAAAGATGGGCCTAGCAAGTCTATGCCGTAATTATATGTTTCAACTATCCATGAGGGCTGGTGGTGTTTAACTGGGGGTGAATTTATGGTTACATATCTAGTCATCCAAATTACAATTGAAAAGAGTGAGAGACAGTTCCATAAAAGCAGTATTTTCTTTAATACATGCCTCTCTCTCCAGCATGTTCTATTAATTTTGTAAAAGAGATTAAGTACCCTGAGTGGGTGTTTGATGCCATTAGATTTGCGAATATATGATAATCCTGATAGTAAGCGCAAGGCAGAAGTCACTTCTAAACCCAAATTATATCAGAAAGAGAAATAAGTCTCTAAGTCAGTCTGCGTAGTTTTAATGATTTAGTATCGTGAATTTGTTTAGTGATAAAATGTTATGGTTGTTCCAGTTATGACAAGTGTTTGGAAAGATACATATCGAAAGAGGCATTACACTCAATGATCGGCCTAATGACTGCCAACTACAGTAGAAAGATTCTATCCCCAGATCTGGACACTGTACCTTTAGATATATGCTGCGGAGTGAAAAAGGACTTCTTATAATAGAGGATACGTGGTGATTAAAGAGGAGTTCATTGTTGGCATAGGTTCCCTGATCTCTAATTATGGGATCAGTTTTCATGAGGTGTTGTCTAAGTTTCTGTTGTCTATTTCTAAAATTTCAGAAACAAGTTTCCCCTACAATTCCTCATACTAGTAAGTCTACTCCTACTTGCACACAACATCCTACCAACATCCACTGTCTTCACAATTCCAATAAAACTCTTATATTATGTCCTCCAAGCAAAGTACTTCTAAACCTCCTCTTCTAAACACACCCTGCCTACATCAGCACTTATATATCCTACTGTTCAAGTACGATTATACGAAGCCGCAGGCATTTAATCACAAAACTGGGTATTAAATACAAAATTAAGAAAAAAGGCCTTTACCTGTAACATAATATCTCTAAAGCCATAAAACTTAGTTAAACCCAGACCTAACTCAGCATATTCAGGCACCAGACAGCACATCCCCATCAGCTCCTTTATTGCTACCATCTAACCTACAGTTCCACCCTGGCCTCAAAGCAACTTACAAAGTATTTATAACAAACTCTCTAAAGTGCATGCATGGATGGCAGTATACTCTCCAGGCATCTTAGTTGTCATAGAAACCTGGCTTTGCTAGGTAACAAAAAAGAAATTACCCCCAGTCTATAACATTTTCAGATTAGACAGAGCCAACAAAAAAGTTAGTGGTGTTGCTGTTTTCTACAAACACTCTAGATATCTCTCTTTTACTCCACATTCTGCCAACTTTAAGTCAGAAATCCTACCAAAAGTGCTAAAACTAAACACTCGCAAGACAACCACAGTTATAGGTGCATGTGTGTGTGTGTGTGTGTGTGTGTGTCTGTATATGTGTATATATACAGTCATGGTATGTATATATATGTGTGTGTGTGTGCGCGTGTGTGTGTGTGTGTGTGTGTGTATGTGTGTGTATATATATATATATATATATATATATATATATATATATATATATATATATATATATATATATATGTAGTTTGCCTTCATAATGCTGATCACGTTATGGTCGACCCCGCTTCTGTGAATACTAAACTGCGACTGTTCAAAATGTCGAACACCAAATTTCCGAATGGCAAAATTTCTCCCCCTTTTTGACCCATGTTAGCACAGGTGTGGCACAGTCAGAAAAGTTGAAATTCAATGTTTTTTTGACATTCGAAAGTTTTCGCGGTTCTGGTTTCGCAGAAATGCTTCGGTGATGTGGCCGGTCGATTATATATGATCGACATTATGAAGGTAAACCTATATATGTGTATATATATATTTGCCCATGCTCTTGACTTCAACCAATGAGGTACACCATTCAACCTTAGAAGATGATTGGACTAGTATCATCTAACCGACCAATGAAGGCTCTTTTGAGCATCGACATCAGTATGTCAAGACCCCTGGACATTAGTTTATGGCCGCAAATGGGGAGTGTTATTTTGATGTATTTAATGACTGGTTTACATTATGCATTCTGGCCAATATTGATCTTTTTATTTTTATACTTTATTTATGCTGATTGGCTATGAGTGTGTTTAGTAATCTCCGAATGTATGGTTGTATAGATCTGATGAACAGTTTTGCTCGAAAGTGATTATCTTATTTTTTATGTACATCGTTTTTTTATGCATTTTATTAAAATGGCTTGTTTATGATTTATTCCATTTTTGGTACTTTGGTTTCTTCTTTTTATATATTTTATACATATATATATATATATATATATATATATATATATATATATATATGCGTGTGTGTGTATGTGTGTGTGTTTGTGTGTGCATGTTAGTGTGTGTGTGTGTATGATAGCCCCATTTGCAGTGAACTAACAATAGAATACACTGCCTAATCCTTAGAAAATTAAACTTGTTAGAACTACCACATCACCAAGCTTTTCTCAGCCAACTACAATACACAGACTTCTCTATAAGCCAGAAAATTGCCTAGCCCTTAACAACTTAATACACTACTCCTCCAACAGAGGTATACACTCTAGAGAAAAATCAAAAATCACTATAACCAAATCATCTAATACTGCAGGTGACTATATTCAAATAGTGTAAATTATGGATCCACATCCCACTATAACTCAAATCCATTCAGAATGCAAACTCATTTAAAACACAACTAAAACTTCACCAGTCAAGCTCAGTGGATCTGCTCCTGTACATCTCCAGGGTAAATGTCACAGTTATCTTCAGTTTGCCATATCATTAAACCTTTTGTCTTCATTCAGAATCCTGTGCCCCAAAACTAGTCTTTGGCAATCTGAATAGTTTTACTAGCATATCTCAACCATATACATAGTTTGTGACACTGCCCACTCTTTACCACTATATTTCTATTATAACCTTATGCCATACATGTATCTGTGTATAATTATCAATGAACCTGCTTTTTACATTAACATTTTCTGCCCTACATAGATCCTTCCCTCACTTCAATTTTTTTTAATTTCTCAGTATTAATCATGTGACATTATGTTTAACAAACTCACTATTACACCTCTTCAAATGCTCAATGTTCGACATCTATTAATGCAGTAAGTATTTTTATACTATAATAGTTGCCTTTAGTACATACAAATGTAAACTAATTAGCAAATGAATGTGCAATTGTTTATATATTGGTCTGTTCACGTATATTATAGAATGTCTTATTTCAAAAAATTTGCAATATGTTGCAGTTTTTCTCCCTAGGCCTCTGCTGAAAATAGATTTTTCACTTAACCCAGTTGGACAAAGCTGGTAAACAAAAGCAAAATAAATAAAAACAATATAAATATAGTGACAGTTACAACAGGACTCATACTTGCCAAAGGATACAATTATACATTTCATGGCATTTAGTTTTAGTCGATGGTTTGGATACCATCTATTTGTCTGAGACGGGCCAGCTTTTAGGTCTTAGTGCCTTCTGGGGAGTTTATGATGTCACCAAGTTTGCAGTTGTATGCAAACTTGGTTAGCCATAAATCCTTACTACTAGCTTTAACTTCTGAAAAGTAAATACAAAAGAATCCTTGGCACTTGGTTTTTTGAAGGATGTACAACCTCTCACCTTTACTTTCAGGGCTCTATTTGTAAGGCAATTTGCTATCCATTGAGCTCATAGGTTCGTACTAGGCTATCTGCCCTAAGGCATTTATAAGCCTAGCCAGAGTGTATGTGGCTTACACCACCCCTTAGGATGAGAATACTATGCCCTTTTAGGGTTTAGTTTACTATGCCTCTGTCCAGTAGTGACACAGAGATGACCCCCGGGGTAAACCTACGATCTCCCATCCACTCGTATAGGTTCATAGGTACATAGGTTCATAGGTTACATAGGGGTTAACATTTAGCTGGGAGAATTTATCTATGATGATTGAGGGTAAGATAGTGTTGAACACCTTTGACATCCAGATATACAGTGTGTACTTATTTGCCATCATCCATTGTATCAGTGACTTTTTCTAAGAAGTCAACCAGATTAAGAAGGTAGGACCTGCACTTGATGAATCTGAATTGGGTTGGTTCGAGAGTATGTAGGTTACCTATATCCCTATTTCTGCCTTTTTAATTTTTCCAAGTCTTTTGGGTTTCTAAAACCAAGACTGAAATGGGACCCCATTCCTAAGTCAAAGTATGATTAAAGTTCAAGAAATTAGTATTGTTTTAATCTTTGATGTTAGCCAGAAGTGTTCTTTGCAGCATCCGCAATCTGCCAAGCAATGACTGCTTCTGCAATTTTTATGGCGTTACATGTATCGGTAACATATCTAAGTACGACTGTAAATTCCTTTTTTATAAGATCCATTGCTCCTCCGACTATTGCAAGTGTCTAGGTATCCTTGTTCCACATTGCCTTTGTTTCTGCCTGCAAATCCTGGTATTTTATGACTTTGTGTCTCTCTGTATGTAAGACACTATAGTCACCGGTTGTAGCAATTTCAATAAGTTTTTCCTTGACTTTAAGTATTGATTTTTTTATAATATTTCTATATGTCAGCTATTACTTATGAAATTGTAAAACTGTCCTTGCATTTATTTTTAAACTGTTTATTCTAAAATTGTATTTTTATTTCTCGGAGCTTTTCTCCTCGGGTCTCCACTGAAAATGGGCCACAAACCCAGCTGGACTAACCCGGTTAACAAATGCCAAATAAATAAAATAAATAAATGATAAATGCTACCTTTGTCTTCTTTTCATGGACTACTATATCGGGTTTATTGCATCTAATTTTTGAACTGTTGATAATGGGTGATCCCATGTGATATAAACATTTTCTATAAGGCTTTGAGGCTCATGTTTCCAGTGTTTTTCAGCTACTTCAATATTATAATATTTGCACAATCCCCAATGCAGCAGTCTTGCCAAGTTATGCCTTTCAGTATACAGTCCTTCTGCCATTAGAATGTCACAACCAGCAACAAGATGTGTAACTGTTTCCAATTCTGTTTTACAAAACCTACATTTGTCTGTCTCTCCCACATGTTCAATGGAATTCGTGGACTACATACACATTGGTTTACAATCTTGGGCCTCTAGTGTTAGCCTTCCATCATTTGGTTTAAACCATTCCGGAGTTTGATCCTGATAAACACGAGGTTGTTCCAAGAGTTTTCTATACTTGTAACTATATTTATAGATTTTCCATATTTCTTGCCTTCTCATCTGATCCTTCACCTTATATTGTATCCTTTGTTTTTTTGGCACATTCAGTTGCTGCCTGATTTTTATCTACTTCTGGTTTGATTTCAATTCCCGCTTGATGCCGATATGCTTCTGCTAAACTAAGCAGGGAAGTCATCTTAGACTTATTCTCATCATGTTTCAAAACTTTCACTACATTTGGGTCTTCTGAGGTTAAGAGATATGTATGCAGTCTTATGATTGCAGATCTATACATGTAATTAATTTTGAGCATAACCCCTTCAGAACAGGGAATATATAGTCTTGATATACATTGATATTTTTATGAATCATTTGATGAGCATGAAGCATCCTTCTTGTTTTCCTGCCCAGCCTATCCAACACCATTGGGGCCATTCAGTCACTCTAAAACTGTAAGTTAGGACAGGAAGAGCAAAATGATTTATGGCTTGGACTTTGTTCTTAGATGTCAATGCTGTTTTCACTATTAATTTTAGTCTTCTAAAATATTCCTTACTAAGTTTTATTTGCATTTATTTCATGTTTTATTGTTGATCCTTCATTGGTTCCCAAATATTTACACACTTCCTCTTGCTCAAGTTCTTTTAATTCCTCTCCCAAACTGATGTTTTCTTGGTGCTACAGCTTTCCTGTTTAAAGGTTGCTTTTGAACATTTATCAAGAGCAAGTGACATTCTTACATCATCTGAAAAAGTTTTGACCACTTGCAGTTGTGCTTTCCGTTCCTCATCTGATGAACTATACAGTTTTAAATCATCCACAAAAAGAAGATGAAAAGTCTTTATATTTTGTTGTTTTCTAGAAGCCAAATTATAGCCATGACCTAGTCTATTAGGTAGACATCTAAATTAGTTAAGGGCAAGACAAAAGTGCAGTGGTGACATAGTGACCCTGGAATATCCCCCTTTGAATTTTTATTCCTGGAATAATAATCTGTCCTTTATCATGGCTTAACTGCAAAGTGGTTTGCCACTGTTTCCTGGTCACTATAATATAATCGATCAGTGTCGGGTGTATCTCATACATTTTTAAGTACTCTTTTATCCATGACTGTGGGATGCTGTTAAATTCTTTTTTGTAGTCCATCCATGCCGTATTTAGATTCTTCACATTTTAAAGTTCTCTGTTATGACTTTATTTAACAACAAATAATCCTTTGTTCCATATGACATTTTTATTACCCTTTCTGTTGCTATGACTGAGTTTTCTAAGTGAATATAGACTCTGTTGGCATTAATTCTAGTGTATAGTTTATATGTCATCGGAAAGCAAATTATTGGTCTAAAGTTTTTAGGATAGCTTGCAGGTTTGCTCTTAAGTAGCAGCCTGGGGTTTTCTAATTAGGAGCTTTTCTTAACTTTGATCTCTCTGGCCATTACTTCATCCCATTTCACATCCTATACATTTGAACATCAAATAATTTCTTTCAGTTTATGTTCCACAGGATCTTCATACACATTTTGGAGAAATATTTCTATTTCTTCTTTTTTTTTTTTTTTTGGTGGTGCACTGGTGTTTCAATTCCTTTTGCCTTTTTTCCCAATTCTTTATAAAACTTTTTTGGATCATCAATAAATTTTTTATTTTGTACTGTTCCTTTATATTTATCTGCATATCTTTTAAGTTTTTCTGTCTGTGCTGATATTTTTAGTTTATTTGCGATAGTGCATGATAGATCCTTATCTGTTTTGATATTGCGCATTGCTTTTATAGTGTCTACCTCTGAGTATTTTTGTTGATCTGTTCCCTCTTCTATACTCTTTTAACAGTGACACCTCTTGTCTTAATTGCTTTATAGTTTTCTCTGTTTGATACTTCCATGATGGCATTTGATTTCTCCCCTTCTTTCCCTTACTACATTGTGCTTTTGTGGCAAGACTTTAATCTGTTATTAATTTAGCTGCACAATAATATATCCTGTGTATATCCTATTTACTTCTGTTATATCACATGAAGCTCTATGAACAGTCCTAATTACTGTGTTCATTTGTTTTAGCAAACTTCTAACTTTTTGTGTTTTACTGACTTTCTGTAAGCTATTTCTTTCATCAGTCTTAATATGTCTGTCCATCTCTATTAAATCAAGCAGCTCTTATCTTGGATCATCTTCCACTAAACTGAGGGCACGTTCTTTGTTCTCCATTTCCTGCTGGCATTCTATAAAAAGTTCCACAGCATCTTCCTGTGCCATATTTTTTCAATTTCATCCTGTGTCATCTGTTGGCCTTTCATATGGGAACTCAATGGCCTATCACTCCACAACATTGACCCTGTCAGAGTTGCCACAGTTTTCTGTTCATTCCCTTGCTGTGCAATTCCAGCTGAACGTCTATACTGGCTTCCTATGGAAGGCTCCAAAGCATCTTCATATGGTGGCTGATCAGATGTTTCTCGCTTCACTGGTTTCTCCTTAATTTGGGGATCTCTTGCTCTATCCTGCTGTGATGATATTAAAGTTAGATTTTCTATACTAAATCCTTCAGGTAATCCACAAACTTAGTTTCTGTTTCTTTAACTTATCCATTACTAATCATCTTTTCTACTTTTCCATTTTGCTTTCCAAGTTTTATATTGTAAAATTTTCCATATCTGGATGCCTTTGCCTGCATTTCTCTTCAAATATCTTTGGCGCTGCTCTTTTTGTGTTAATTAGTTTGCTTTCTCTTTTGCATAAATATTAAATCTCTTTCTCATGTCCATATTTCTTCTGCAGATGTCTCCTGCTCCTCCTTTTCCTCCTTACATGAGGGACTTGTTGTTCCATCATGCTGTGATAAAACCTGTGTTAGACTTTCTGAACTAAAATCTTCACTTTGCAGGTATTTCACAACTTCAATTTCTAATTTTTAACTTCTACTTTACTAATCTTCTGTTCTACATTCCCTCTTTCTGAACTTATTTTTTTATTGTGAAATTTTCAATATCTGAATATCTTTGCCTGTATTTCTCTTCAAATATCTTTGGGGTTGATGTGTTTGTATTGAATAATTTGTCTTTCTCCTTTTTATCAGATCTTTCTTTCTTTCCCATGTCCATATTTCTTTTTTATACATAAATCTCTAGATTTTGTTCTTTATATTTTCACACTACCTCAGTTAATTCTTTTTTCAAATGGCCCAAGATTTCTTGGACTATATACTGCTTTTCAAAAATCTATTGTATTAATGAACACATTTTATTTGAAGCTTCTGAGGTTTTTTTGTGCAAGTATTTGTCTTTTCTCTAATTTCTCTCTTAGTCTTTTTGTATATCTTCTGTCTGGAAATTATGGGCTTCTTGCATAATAGTAACAACACATAATTTCTTTCTTATTCTTCGTCTTTATGGCTCTTTTTTTTTTTTTTGCATATCAATTTTTGTGGACTACTACTTCCTTCTGCAACAGGGAGGCCATTATGTGCATAATTATCCTTTCCATGGCCTTGCAGATGAGATTGGTCAGGCTTATGGGTCCATAATTATCTGGATCCATTGATGCCTCAACTATGTGCAAGGAATGACTGCTGTTCTCCATTTATCTGATTTATCTGATACAAGGTCTGTCTTGAGGCTAATATTAAGCAGCCTCTCAGGGTCTGACAGTCATGTTTCAAGCTAAACAGAAGGAAGCCTGGTATGATGTTCAGCCCCAAGGATAATGTTCTTGGCCTGTGACTGAGAAATTGGTCTTGGGAGATTTGAGGGGGGTGTAGATGTGGACAAATTCAGCTCTAATTTCAACCCTTCTCCCATCAAATATTCTCCAAACAAATATCTGCTAGTAGATTTGCTGTCCTCTGTGTATGAGTATATCATATCATTTACTGTTAGCTCCATGCAGTGATGGGCATTGTTTCTGAGGTTTCTAACATAGTTAAATAAGGCTCTGTGGTTATCTTTCTCTTGGGTGTCTATTTTTACCTCATATCTAGCTTTGGTTGATTTGATCAGGATCTGGAGTTTCATGTTTAGCAAAAGTGTTTTTGGCTTCCTGAAAGTTAGATTTATTTTTGCTTTCAATGACTTTTTTCTTTTATTATCAAGCCTGTTTAAATTAAATTTGTACCATAGGGATTTATTTTTAAATTTGGATTTCTATTTGTTTGTGAGGGGGCTGATGCATCTATGCAACTTTTTACACATGTATTGAATTTGACAGTAAATGATTCCACATACATTTTGATCATTGAGGTAGAAAGGGCTTTTGGATTTAGTTAGGTTGTCACCTTTGCAAAGTATCAGAATACTTATGGTATTGAAGGATGCTTCAGTCTTAAGGTGAACGTGAATGGGAGGAGGTTATAATCTGTGAGAAGCAGAGCTACCCTGTATAATGGTAAGGACCATGTCCAGGATTTTATTGCCTCTGGATTGGGTATAAACTAACTGGCCCAATGGGTTTGCATTGATGAAGTCCAGAAGTTATCCATTTTATGGAGGAATAGTTGAAGTCTTCTAGGAGACTGGTATTTGACTTAATGCATACAGACTCCATACTGGTTGGATAAGAGGTATGGGCTGAAAAGGACATGGAGGGAAGTCCTGTAGTTGACAAAGTTGTAATAATGACTTTTGTTAATAGGAAGTTAGACATAGAAGAGTTTTGGGTCATTATCTTGCGTAACGAGTCTGCAGGTGATTTTTTTTTTTAAGAAGATGGATAAACTGATGCCTTCAGTGTTATTCATTCTGGGCCTGAACATGCAGATATTCATTCTGGGCCTGAACATGTCATTCATTCTGGGCCTGAACATGAGGTAGGCATTGAAATGTTTCACCGATGGAGTGGTGTCATTGATCTTTAACTAGGTCTCTGTGATAATGCATATATCAGTGTTTTCCAGGGTAAGGAGTGTTTGCATGGACTTTAGCTTTAAACTTATGGACCCTGGACTGCAGCTAACAGTCTTGTTTTTGATATGTACCTGCTGCCTGTATCATCACTAAGTGCCACCAAGCTGTGCAAGTCTGTGTCTTTATGGATCCCTGCCCTATTCTTAAGCAATAGGATTAAATTGTCTGTTAATGTGCTATGCTGAATAGAGTGCAAAGAAAGTCTCAATCTGTGTGTGTGTGTATGTGTGTTTATATAAACACACACACACACACACACACACACACACACACACACACACACACACATATATATACATGTGTGTGTGTGTGTGTGTGTGTGTGTGTGTGTGTGTGTGTGTGTGTGTGTGTGTGTGTGTGTGTGTGTGTGTATATATATATATATATATATATATATATATATATATATATATATGGTTTACTATTGTTTGTTCGAACTGCAAAACATTTGCCTTTTGAAACAACAAATAGTAAACCTGAAAACACACATTTCGACCCAAATGATCGACACTTTATGCCATAGGCAAGCAAGAAAGCCATGGATAGAAATCAGACCTTATGACAATTGATGGGGAACCCGACTCGAATTAGTCCAAAATGAAACACTAACGAAATGAATTCCAATCTCACTGTTCATGCAACTCATCCCTAAGAGAATAACTATCCAGCTGTAGCCTCCCGACACAAAACGCAGGTGAAAGCTGCTCTCTAAAGCTAAAACACAGCATCAATGGGACGGATGGTGTCCCCGGCTGTGTGCTAACAGCTAAATGAGGAATTAAACCCGCACATAAGGCAGCTGTTTAATCTCAGCCTTACCACAGGATACGTGCCAAAGGGTGGCGTCACGGCAACTGTGGTCCCACTCCACAAAGGTGCGCCTCTACGGACCCTGGTAATTACCGCCCCATAAGCTTAACAAGTCTAGTCTGCAAAGCTATGGAGAGGATCATAATGGAGCTCATAAACAAAGATATAGGGGACTTGCAGACATTGGACCCGACCCAGTTTGGCTTTGTCAAGGGAAGATCATGCCTTTTGAACTTGGTCGACTTCTTGAAATAGTCACCAAGGCCATTGATGAGGAAAGGCAGTCCATACAGCCTACCTTGACCTTGCAAAGGCTTTCGACACAATACCCCACTCGGGTATTGTAGAAAAACTTACCAGCTTAAATGTAAACCCATATGTCACAAGATGGGTTGCAAACTGGCTTAAGGACAGAACCCACAGGGTTAGAGTTGCTGGCGCTGTGTCAGGCTCCAAGCCGGTCACAAGTGGTGTCCCACAGGGCTCGGTCCTTGGCCCCTATTGTTTGGCATCTACTTCTCAGAAGTACAGGCCAACATGGGAGGACTTTGGCAGCAAAGTTTGCAGATGACTGCAAACTAAACCATATTGGAGAACCATAGGACACTGATATCCTTCAGAAGGAACTCACGGAAACAGATAATGAATTGCAGAGCCATGGCCTGAAGTTAACGTAAAAATGTCATACCCTTCCCGGGAGAAAACAGGGTAACCCCAGAAGCTACCATATGATTGGCAATCCACTAAGCACAGAAGAGGTTATCTTCGCAGGGACCTAGGGACCCAGGTTGACAGTAAGCCTTTCTTTTGGCACTCACATTACTAAAGTGGTTAGAAAAGACCTTCTACATTGCCCACCTGATGCTGGAGGGATTCACATCAGATCTAGTGAAGGTCATTGTTCCCTGTATACTCTTCACTTATCAGACCAATGATGATACAATGCCCCAATGGGTTTGCATTGATGAAGTCCAGAAGTTATCCATTTTATGGAGGAATAGTTGAAGTCTTCTAGGAGACTGGTATTTGACTTAATGCATACAGACTCCATACTGGTTGGATAAGAGGTATGGGCTGAAAAGGACATGGAGGAAGTCCTGTAGTTGACAAAGTTGTAATAATGACTTTTGTTAATAGGAAGTTAGACATAGAAGAGTTTTGGGTCATTATCTTGCGAACGAGTCTGCAGGTGATTTTTTTTTTTAAGAAGATGGATAAACTGATGCCTTCAGTGTTATTCATTCTGGGCCTGAACATGCAGATATTCATTCTGGGCCTGAACATGTCATTCATTCTGGGCCTGAACATGAGGTAGGCATTGAAATGTTTCACCGATGGAGTGGTGTCATTGATCTTTAACTAGGTCTCTGTGATAATGCATATATCAGTGTTTTCCAGGGTAAGGAGTGTTTGCATGGACTTTAGCTTTAAACTTATGGACCCTGGACTGCAGCTAACAGTCTTGTTTTTGATATGTACCTGCTGCCTGTATCATCACTAAGTGCCACCAAGCTGTGCAAGTCTGTGTCTTTATGGATCCCTGCCCTATTCTTAAGCAATAGGATTAAATTGTCTGTTAATGTGCTATGCTGAATAGAGTGCAAAGAAAGTCTCAATCTGTATGTGTGTGTGTGTATGTGAGTTTATATAAACACACACACACACCACACACACACACACACACACACACACACACACACACATATATATATGTGTGTGTGTGTGTGTGTGTGTGTGTGTGTGTGTGTGTGTGTGTGTGTGTGTGTGTGTGTGTGTATATATATATATATATATATATATATATATATATATATATATATATATGGTTTACTATTGTTTGTTCGAACTGCAAAACATTTGCCTTTTGAAACAACAAATAGTAAACCTGAAAACACACATTCCGACCTGACACAATGTCGACCCAAATGATCGACACATTTGAGTCGCCATCATGGCCGAAGCCATCACGTGATAGCCATATAGGAGCTGATGTAAATCAGACTCCTATATGACAAATCATGTTTTTGCAGGGGGGCAAGCCCCCTGCACCCCCCTACTAATATATTCTAACTCTGAGATCGCACTACAGTGGGTATATGAATGAATTTCCAATCCTCACTGTACCGCGATCTCCATGCAGATAGTCGAATACACTTATGCGAATGCACTGCAGCATTCGCATAAGTATGTTTGACTATCCCATTCATTTATGTTTTGTGCACGGCATTCTGATTTTCGGCAGCACTGCTGCAGACAGAATGTCTTTTGCACAAACCATAGTAACATATATATATATATATATATATATATATATATATATATATATATATATATATATATATATATATATATATATATATATATATATATATATATATATATATATATATATATATATATATATATATATATATATATATATATATATATATATATATATATATATATATATATATATATATATATATATATATATATATATATATAGGTTCATAGGTAGGTACTAGGCCATCAGCCCTAGAGCCTATACAAGCCCAGCCAAAAAGGTACCCTGGCTTTTTCCACCCAAGAAAATTATTTTCCTGTGCCACTTTCGAGCAGAGCCACAGAAGTGATCCCCGGGGTGAATTTCCTATTTCCCATCCAATCATCAAGATTTTTCTTGAAGAGTGCTAATGAGGAGCTTTGTTTGATATAGATATGTAGTTTATTCCAGAGTATGGGAAGTCTCTGGGGCAGGAATTTATCCCTCCGGCATGTTCTGTTTATTGTGGTGACAAGGTTTAGGTCTTGAATTATCTTTTCCAACATACATTTACACATTTATTTAAAACGCATGTATATGGGTCCCTGAGGCACTTCTAGTGCAATTATTGAAGAGAATACACATTCTAGCGTGCATACTGCTTTTGCTTCCTCTATGATGTATAACACATCATAAGAAAGAACCAAAACAACATTATTGAACAAATCATCATCATCAAGAGTGTGTGGCAAATAAAATGTTTGGTAGTCACATCAATCCATCGGAACACACTGCAACTGCAAGAGTGCCTGAAAAACACATTAATGCTAACTACAGAATAAAACGCAACAACAAAATTCATTCCTCCTGTGACTATGATTCTGTGACCAGAATTCAAACTTTCAATCCACAAGGTCCGACTTTAGTATTGGCTAATAATAATATCTAAAATGTGCCCTATAGAAACACACACATGGGACGCCCTCCTCCTAACGCAACTCTAAACCATCCAAGGCATTTAGTTCCATATTTCGCCAAAAATACATCCAGCACTCTCAACATGCGTTCACACTCCTGACTGCAGCACCTGCAATAAGCGGTAAATCATCTTATGTCAAAAGGTCGTTTCATATTAAAACTCTAAATACCATTCAGGAATACAATTTCCAACAGAATACATATCGCATTGCAGCCTGTGTCACAAACCAATAACGATCTGTGATTTTTCAAATAATAATGCGTAATAATTGAGTTTAGCTGCGGTGTTGGTGCTGCGGTAGCGTTGTCGCCTCAGAGTAAGACGCTGTCCAGTTCGATTCTCAGCTAGAATGTCTTCTGCGTGGAGACATGCGTGAATGGACGTACCTTCGTTGAAGGTTGTGCATCAGGGCTGGCAAACTCAGCATGTAAAAATCTATCTGCCAATCATTAGCGGACCGGAGTTCCGCTGTGGCGACCCCTAACCGGGAAAAGCCGAAAGACACAACAACAACAATGCGTAATAACTGAGTTTATATTTTTTCTTTTCTGCTAGGAATCACTTAAGAGTAGCCCGATCGCAAATTTCAGTGGCTGCATTTGTCTGAACGGGAACTACAAAGTTCTCCACCGCAAAAATACTGCTGCAATACTAGAAGTAACTGCTTTTAGTTATTGCAACAAATATGACTTTCAAGGTATCTGCATATTCCCCAGACTTTCCACACTCTTCTAATTCAAACCTGAATAAACAAGGTCTGCTTTCTAGCCCAACGGTTCCTGGAGTTCATAAATTCAAATGCCATGGAACAGCTAGTCACTGTTCCCACGAGAGGAGAAAATATACTAGATCTCATTGTCACAAACATGGGGACAAAATGCTCCACACCGGAAGTATATCCCTCATTGGTGAGATCTGATCATAAACTAATCTCACTGGAAATCCACATCCCGCCCCCACCCCAAACAAAAAAGACCATAGTGAAGAACTTCTCTAAAGCAAACTTCACACTACTCAAGACTGGTGTGGTATCCTTCAAGGCCCCTGAGTCAGAGGAAACCACAACCCAAGCTCTTGGAAGCCCTTACAAATGCCTTCTATGAACACCTCCAGGACTGCATGGATCAGGCAATCCCAAATAAAACCAAGACTCTTTCCACAAAGGGCAACGTCCAGTCTGGTGGACCCCAGCCATTAACAAACTTTACAATAAGAGGAGAAAGCTATTACATGATAGAACAAAATCCATAAAAGGGAAGTCACCCTGATCATTATTAGTAAAAAAATCTGCACTCATAAAATCAACTAAGGCCAATTTTGAGAGAAAAATTGCCATGGATTCGAAGGACAATCATAAGGCCTTTTTCAGCTATGTTAGGAACCTGGGTGGAAACTCACAGATATGCTCAGAATTAGTCCAAAATGATACAAAAATCACTGAACCCACAGACATTGCCAACATACTGGCAGACAGGTTCAGTGCAAACTTCACCCCCCTCTCCCCTCCTAAAGGAGAGATAACTATCCCAGCCGAGTGTAGCCTCCCGGACATCTCAAATGCGCAGGTGAAAGCTGCTCTCTCTAAAGCTAAAAACACAGCATCAATGGGACCGGATGGTGTCCCCGGCTGTGTGCTACACGAGCTAAATGAGGAATTAAACCCGCACATAAGGCAGCTGTTTAATCTCAGCCTTACCACAGGATACGTGCCAAAGGAGTGGCGTACGGCAACTGTGGTCCCACTCCACAAAGGTGGCGCCTCTACGGACCCTGGTAATTACCGCCCCATAAGCTTAACAAGTCTAGTCTGCAAAGCTATGGAGAGGATCATAATGGAGCTCATAAACAAAGATATAGGGGACTTGCAGACATTGGACCCGACCCAGTTTGGCTTTGTCAAGGGAAGATCATGCCTTTTGAACTTGGTCGACTTCTTGAAATAGTCACCAAGGCCATTGATGAGGAAAGGCAGTCCATACAGCCTACCTTGACCTTGCAAAGGCTTTCGACACAATACCCCACTCGGGTATTGTAGAAAAACTTACCAGCTTAAATGTAAACCCATATGTCACAAGATGGGTTGCAAACTGGCTTAAGGACAGAACCCACAGGGTTAGAGTTGCTGGCGCTGTGTCAGACTCCAAGCCGGTCACAAGTGGTGTCCCACAGGGCTCGGTCCTTGGCCCCTATTGTTTGGCATCTACTTCTCAGAAGTACAGGCCAACATGGGAGGACTTTGGCTGACAAAGTTTGCAGATGACTGCAAACTGGGCGCCATAGTGGAAAGTGCATCGGACACTGATATCCTTCAGAAGGGACTCACGGAAACAGATAGCTGGTGCCAGAGCCATGGCCTGAAGTTAAACGCCAAAAATGTATAGTCATACCCTTCGGGAAAAACAAGGTAACCCCAAGCTACCATATAGGTGGCAATCCACTAAGCACAGAAGAGGTTATCAGGGACCTGGGGACCCAGGTTGACAGTGGCCTTTCTTTGACACTCACATTGCTAAAGTGGTTAGAAAGACCTTCTACATTGCCCACCTGATCATGAAGGGATTCACATCCAGATCTAGTGAGGTCATTGTTCCCTGTACTCTTCACTTATCAGACCAATGATCGAGTACAATGCCCCATTCGGGATGTATCTCACCCGACATCTGCAGCAATTGGAGAGACCCCAAAGTTCCTCACCAAAAGGATAAAGGGACTCCAAAATCTGTCATATGCTGCCAGATTGAAGAAACTCCAGCTCTATTCAGTCGCATACCGTCTGCTCAGAGGTGACATGTGCCTGACATACAAGGCCATGTCCAACCCGGAATTAATGGACATGCTCCACCTCAAAAATCCAAATCCACCAAAACCACTAGAGCAAGCGACTTAAACCTTAGCACGGATATAAATAGGACGTGCTGGAGGGATAGATTTATCACTCAGAGACTCCCTATGCTGTGGAATAAAATCCCGGTCCATGTGAGGCAGAGCACCTCGCTGACTCTGTTCAAGAGAAATCTAGACCTGTGGATGGGAGATCGTAGGTTTACCCCGGGAATCATCTCTGGGTCACTGCTGGACAGAGGCACAACAAACTAATGGGCACAGTATTTTTTCATATAAGGGGTGGCGTAAGCCACAATAATTTGGGCTAGGCTTATAAATGCCTTAGGGCAGATAGCCTAGTATAAACCTATGAACCTATGAACCTATTAACATATTTTAAAACAACAAATAGAAAAGCCTTCTCAATAAACAACTTCTGCCGCAACAAAAAGGCCACAGCCTAGTCATTCATTTCACATTAGTACCCCGAATATCTGTCAGCTTTTACATTTTCATAGGTAACACTAAGCAAAACAATCACCGCAAGGAGACAAACATTCGTCGATCTATACACCATACCTGTATGTCCTCATTCCTCAGTTCATCAATGTTTGACAAGTCTGGAGGTGAGATTTGTTTTAAGAATATAGAGACAGTTCCATCTTTAGTGCCTTTGTCTAATGCGGTGGACCTGTACAAATGTTAGCATTCCACTGGTGCAGAGCTTCAATGCCTTTCACTGGTCTTGAACTCTGTCTCTGTGATAATGCATATATTACCATTTTCCAGGATAAGAAGTGCTTACAGGGTATGGAGCTTTTTGTTAAGACTCCTAGCATTGTGCAGAAATACCTTTACTATTGTCTGGATTCTGTTTATTTATGTTGGAAACTTTAGAAGACTCTCATTGTCTACAAAAGGCACTTTGGGGGGTTGACAAGGTTTTAGCCAGTGGGTCTATATCACTTTGTTAAAGGTTCATTTTCACAAACCTTCGTTCATCAACTCCAGTACAGAGAACATTCACATCAGCAACTGTTCACTTCAATGAACGACTTACCTAAGGAACAGAACGAGTTGGCTATCATAAGAAATTTGTCCTTTTCCCCATTGTAGTGCAATCTCAGAGTTGGTATATATAGTTGTGGGGGGGTGTGTGTGAGGAGCTTGCCCCCCCACATGGGTGGGTTGTAAATATTGTGCTTTGTGTGATGGTCAGATTGCTGGGCAACTCGTTCCTTTCCCTGGGTAAGTCATTCATTGAAGTGAGCATTCACTGATGTGAATGTTAATTTATTAGTGTTGATCAATGAAAGCTCGCTGAAATTAACTTTTGATGAACTGATATAGACCTTTACCCAGTATATGGAAGCCTGGGAGAAGTGTGGGCCATCCTTGACAAAGCAATTAGGGCTGTCTTCCATGCCCTTTACCTTCATATATGTCCAGTAGTAATCCATGTGACCATCCTCAATGTACTTAACATTCAACCAATCATGGTCATCACTATAGGAGACTAAATAATGGCATCCCACAACACAAAGTCAAAAAGTCAAAACTGTAAATACTCAATAAATGTTTATAAACATTGATTTTTGACAGCAGACAAAGAACGTTTGCCTCATAGTGCATCAATTTCTGTACCCAGTGGATAAGCTGTTGAATCCTATTTAATCAAGATATTAATCTTCTAGTTCTATCTGTCCTAAGAAATTCTTTACGATTCTTTGCATTCTTGAATTCTCTGGGGATATATTTGTGTTCTAAGAGTTATGTAACTTGGTACATATCAATTATAACAGATAATAACTTTAATCATGATTCATGGTATTTTACTATACTATGAAATAAAGACTATTAAAACGAGTTTCATTTTAATATTAAGTGGAACAGTAAAAGACCCATATTTGTGCTTAGTGTCTTAGATGGAAAAATCACAGTTAAATGGACCAAAAGGAGCCATAGGTTTAAGAATCCTTTTATTTCTAGTATTGTTTCACTAAAGTTCATGCCCAACTTTATGTATCAAACTCTACAATAATTTCTGTGAAGATTGCATCTAACCAGTCACTGTAGGGCTTAATGGAGCACTATACTGATAAAATATATGAATTTTAAGTTTCATTTAAGATTTATGAATCTCTTCAAGCAATTGCCATATTCAGTCACTGTCTAATAACCAATTAAAGACTCATGCAAGGAGTTTATTGTGATTAGTCAATTTTTGTTTTATCAAAGTTGATCTTTTGTGAAGAGGTACTGTGAGCCTTTCTTGAAACTCAAGCAGGATTCATGTCTCAGGGTACTTGGTGAGGACTGACTAACCACCTATGGAGTTTAGGTCTTCAATACTTTGTAGAACTAAATAGAAGAAATAAAAATTTAAACAAGAAAAGAAACCTCAGTTTTTATATTTGACCAAAAATTGGCTGGTGTGGTAATGGTAGGTAGGTACTGAGAAATAACATAATGAGAAGAATAACAGAGCAGCACAGATCTCCTGTCTTTTAACCCCTCTAGATTTCATTCAGCCTATTTTTGTCTCATTTACTTAGTATGCTAGAACTGCACATTCCTGTCACTCTGTGTTTCTATTCATCCTCTGGATGCCATTTGGCTGCTTAATTATTGCACCATAATAAATACAGAACCATTGAAAATGCATTTTAATTGCATCACGTAAGAGGTCTGGAGTATGACTTCATTGATGGCCCTATCACTGAAGATCATTTTATTGAAATGTATTCACTGATTCTATACTTCATTGACATACCAGCCTTCCGAACAGGAAATCTACTGACACTTCATATACCAGTACTTAAGGGGCAATGGACACTTTTCAGTTGAATGTAGCATTAGAAAAATGTGGGGCACAGGTCTCATATGGGGATGCACATGTCTTTGCCCCTTTTATGAACTGATTGCATATGAATTTCTTTGAAAGGTATTTTGACTATTTGTTCTGTTGGTGAAATGTGGTATCAATGATTAATTTTCAAGAAACTGGTCCTCGTGGACTGGGAACTGATTCTTGAAAAGCAGTCATACAGTTACATCTCTTAATGAATATGTGCATGCTTTCTGTACTATTTCAAAAATACAAGCAAGTTATACAAATATATAGCAGGTCATATTGTAAGGGATAAAAGAGACACTGATTCTTTGTGTACAACATACTTATTTATGTTCAAGGGACTATAAAATATGGAATACGTTCATCTGTTAATGTTCCATAACTAAACAGCTAACAAATGTACATCCACCCATCCATCCATCACCACCTTTTCCCACTTTACACAGGGGGTCAAGGTATCACATCAACAGTGACCTTCTGGAGCCAATGGCAAAATGTAAGTGATCAGATTGTGAAGGACAAAATTGCTACTGATACTTTGTTTTGCAGATACTTGGAGCTGTCAGTAAAGCTATTTATAAAACATAGATTAAATATCCACACTTTTACTAATATTTCAGAACCAAGTAACTTGCAAAATAAATATATGGTATTATACAACATTTCACATTATGACAGATAATACTACTTGCATGGCATATACAGTTTCTGCAACATTGTTTAGAAAACAATTTTACTAGTAACATAGAACAAGGGATTTATGGATTTCTTATTACTCACATTAGCACCTTATACTACACTTGTACCAGCTGTAAGAAATATAATGATAATAAAAAAGCCCCGAGACCTCTGTGTGTACCTTTACTGCTAATACTCTAAGGGCACATAAAATACCCTTAAGTATATGCAGTACGGAGAGGTGGAAAATTCACAAATACCTCCTTTTCTGGTGAAGAGTCTGAACTATGCTGGGAATGTTTTTTTGTAAAGCCCATACATTGATTACATACATACTGAGTAATACCAGTCCTTGTCCTATTGGTGCTGATTATATCTGTACTCCAAACTTCACTACCCTTCTGGTCATGCTTGGCACCCCTGGCTGTCATCTATTAAACTATCAGTGTCCTCTGTCAGAATGTTTCACAATGATTGGTGTCCTAAGTCTGTTGTCCTCTCTCAGCAATAGGTATGCCAGTACCAGAAGATGGTAACCTCCCCAAAAAGCACACCAAGCAGTCCAAGCCCTTAATCTTCTGCTCAGCATTTTGAAACAATCAAGCTCCATTAGATGGTATCCATGTAGGCAGCTGGCACCATGCCCAGTGCCTCCCCTCCATCCTCATATGCTAGTCACCTGTACAAACCCCTTTTTTCCTTAGAACTGATATCCCCATTTCTGCATGCTACAGATACACCTTACCCGATAAACACATTTCTCATCACTATCCAGATGATATGTGTGTGTAATGATTCTGCTCAAGATTCACATTTCACAAGCATAGTGGAGCCTGGCTGAAGCTAGTTTACCATGCCAGACACTTCTCCATGATTATCCTTACAGTAATTCACCTTCCCTTCTCTTTCACCTTATGCCTTTTCACTGAATCAAACTGTTCTGAAACCCTGGGCATTAACAATCATTTTCTGTGTGGCTTGGTTTGCTTGCAGAAGCTCAGATACAGCACTACAGGAGGCAAGTATTGTATCATTTACCCATATGCTTTAGACCTTAAGACTTAGGCAAAAAACCCTGAAAACTGTGGAAATGAGAGGTTTAGTAAGGGGAAATGATTTACCTGAAGGACAAAAAAAAGGGAAACTGTAGAGAGTTTGGAATTGATACTAGGTATAAGGAAGCAGACAAAGTTCTAAGAGGTAAATTGCAAGAGCATAGTGGGGAAGATAGGTTTGGTATGTTTGTATAAGCGGCTGGGTAAAGAGAAATTAGATAATTTTTTGTTCATGTTCTTCATAAATATTTTGGTACAGTATTACACATCACATGCCTGCTTGACTTGCATCAAGTCTGTTAGGAAAAAATGTGGTAACCTTGTTTTAGTCAATTGTAGGCCCAATGCTTTAATGAATGCATATTATAAGATATTGATGAGTGTGCTGCAGAAAAGAAATAAAAAATTTAGGGAGCCATTGAGGAGATGTTTATTGCTATAGCAAGGCAAATATCTTAGGAATTTGTAGGGAAGGGAAACTGTAGAGAGTTTGGAATTGATACTAGGTATAAGGAAGCAGACAAAGTTCTAAGAGGTAAATTGCAAGAGCATAGTGGGGAAGATAGGTTTGGTATGTTTGTATAAGCGGCTGGGTAAAGAGAAATTAGATAATTTTTTGTTCATGTTCTTCATAAATATTTTGGTACAGTATTACACATCACATGCCTGCTTGACTTGCATCAAGTCTGTTAGGAAAAAATGTGGTAACCTTGTTTTAGTCAATTGTAGGCCCAATGCTTTAATGAATGCATATTATAAGATATTGATGAGTGTGCTGCAGAAAAGAAATAAAAAATTTAGGGAGCCATTGAGGAGATGTTTATTGCTATAGCAAGGCAAATATCTTAGGAATTTGTTATTTAGGGAAGTGTCTAACAATACTAGATGTGGTAGGGAGAAGATAGAATAACAGCTTGTGATAAGTTCATAGATTCATAGGAGGTTACTAGGCTATTGGCCCTAGTACCTTTATAAGCCTAGCCATGTTATACCCTTGTTCCCTTATTGACCAAGTTGTATGATCCATATTTGCAGTGTGAGTCTATGATCAGCACTGACTGCCCTTATCCAAGAAGGACATAGTTGATACCCCTGGGGTAAATTTACGGTCTCCTATCCAGTTGTCTAACTTATGCTTAAATAGGGCCATTGAGGAGCTCTGTTTTACGTGAATTGGGAGTTTGTTTCAGAGGATTGTCAATCTCTGGGAGACATATCTGTATTTCCAGCATGTTATGTTAATGTGGCAGGCTACGTTAAGATCTCAAGTGTGAGTGAATCTTGTCCCATTTGATTTGTGGATGTGCAGCATTTCCATTAGGACAGGGTCCAAGACTGTTCTGTAGGCCAGGCACAAGTCACCTCTCAGCAGCCTATAAGATACAGAGAACAGTTACAGGGCCTTCAGTCTGTCAATGTAGGTCATGTGTTGAAGGCCCTGCATTTTATTGGTGTGTCTGGTGAGGTATATTCAAAAGGGAGCATTGTACTCTATTAGTGGTCTGAGGGCTGAGTACAGGGGAGTTATACCATCTTTAGCTCTGGATGTGATGCCCTAATTTATGAGATGTGCAACATAGAAAGCCTTCCTTACCACTGTGGACAAATGATGATCAATGTCAATCTATGTTCCCAAATCTCACCACAGGGTTTGAGCTAAGGAGGGGGTACTGTTAATATTGTAATTTGCAGGAACTTCCCCATTGCTGAAAGGGATGATAATTCATGTTTTTGCATTTAGTTTAAGTATGTGGCTTTGGCACCAAGCATTTGTCTATGCAAGCCCTTTTTGTACTATGTCAACATTGTTGGGGACTCAATGACTGCACCCAGTTTACAGTCATTGGCAAACTTGGTAAGCCACAGGTCATTTCGTTTTGTCTGGATTTCTGTTTGGAATATATATCTCAGTAGGGGGTCCAGACAGATCCTTGTGGTACACCACTGGTAACTGGTCTGCTGGTAGAGGTGGAATCCCCAACTTTGACTGTATATGTTCTGTTAGTAAGCCAATTGGCTACCCATCTAGTGACATATGGGTTAATTCCCAGCTGGGTGAGTTTCTCAATGATGTCTTAGTGGGGGATTGTGTCAAAAGCCAAAATAGGCTGTATGTAGTATTTTGCCTTCATCCAGGGCTTTGGTGACATTCTCAAAGAAGTTCACCAGGTTTAATAAGCACGATCTATGCTTAACAAAGCCAAATTGGGTTGTGTCAAGGGTTTGAAAGTCACCTATGTCTTGGTTGACAAGGTCCATGATGATTCTCCCCCATGCTCTTGCAGATGAGGCTGGTTATGCTTATATGTCTATAGTTCCTAGGGTCAGTTGATGGACCCCCTTTGTGCAATGGAATTACTTTCACTGTTTTCCACTCTGCTGGGACAAATCCAGTACTCAGACTGTGGTCGAAGAGAGTGCCAAGTGGTTCTGCTAGGTCCTGTTCTAGACCATTTAATAGGCAGCCTGGAATGTTATCCAGTCCCATAGGGGCTCTGTTTTTGGCCACAGAGAGTGTGGTTATGACCTGCTCTTTGGAGATACTAGGTAGAGGATTGGTGACATATATACTTTGGGGTATGTCTGGGACAAGGGCGTGAACTTTGTGCCAAATCTGTCTGCTAGCAGGTTGGTGATGTCCTCAGGGTCAGTATGAGTGGTACTGTTCACTTCTAGTCTGGCATGAAGCTGGACCTTCCTTTTAAGATTTCTGATGTAGCTAAAGAATACCTTGTGATTATCCTTAGCTAGGAATAATAGTTTAGCTTCATAATTGGCTTTAGAGGGCTTTACAAGATATCTAATTTGCTTGTTCAAGCTGTGGAGGGTGTCCTTCCTGTGCTGAGTTCCCTCTTGTTCTTAGACATTAATTTCATCCTCTTGTTGTATAACCTATTTATGCTTGATGTCCACCAGGGTGGCTTGCTTTTTTGCGAGGACGTTGTTTTGATCCGTTCAAGTACAGCTGAGTCTATACATTTGTATAGGTGCTTATACAGGGCATTTGTGTACACCTCTGTATAGTAGTAATTGTTGACAGTGGTAGCAGGAGGTTTGAAACTATTTATGACATTGCTTAAGAGGTTATAGTTTGCTTTGGAGAAAATTTTCATCCTTTTTGCTCTTGGTTGGGGGTCAAGTATGATCATTACTTCAAATGAGACTGATTTATGTATGATCAGACCTTAGCAGGGAGGGAAACACACAGGGGGTAGTGCAGAGACCCCCTATGTTGGTGAGTAGTAAGTCTATGACATTTGAGACTCTTGTGGGGGTACAGACTATCTGTTCCAGAGCATTTGTATTAACAAAGTTCAGGAATCTTAGGGTGGGTGTGTTTGTGCTCATATAACTCCAATCGATGAAAGGATAGTTGAAATCACCCATGATCAAGGTGTTTGGCTGTATAGTGAGTGACTCAAGTAGGTCCTGGTAGGCAGAGTGGTACTCGTGGTTCATGGTGAGGGATCTATAGCTAACAATGGTATGGAAGGGGATTTTACCTACAGTTAGTTGGACTTGGAGTAGCTCTAGGGAGTCATACTGTTTGACCAGTCCTGAGGTGTATTTGTCTTTAATGATGATGGATATACCTCCGTCTTTGGTTCCTTCATGCTCATTTTGAGTTTTTAACTTGTGGAAGGTATTGTAGCCTTGCATGGCTGGGATGCCGTCTGCAGCCTTGACCCATGCCTCTGTGACTGCACAGACATAGGCCTTTTCCAAGGAAAGGAGTGCTTCCAGTGAGTGCAGTTTCTGATTTAGACTCCTAAAGCATAACCATAAGCAGCATAAACTTGAGTTTGTCTCTAGTGGATTTTTTTACATGGGGAATTTTGTTGTTATGACATTGCCTAAAAAAGGTTCTATGGAGGAGGCAAGTTCCTTTGCCAGTAACCAAAAGCAAGAGGTGATAGGTGAAGACCATATCTGGCAAAGCAGCATGGTCTGTTGACCATATCATCCTAAGCTGACATATACTGGATCCCCCTGGATTGACACCAGAAGTTAAGACAATTGTTGAAGTCAATCATTTTTTGTTTATTTTGAGGCATCATCCTGGGTGAAGGTAGAATGCTGCTTGGGACTAGGTTCATACCTGCCTGGGACAAATAATCTGAGGGCTCAGTCATGTCTCTCTTCATATAGTCCATCTGAAGTTATTCACTCCAACATGGACTATGACAGAGTCATAACAGTACTTGTTGATGAGAGACTTGAGGTGCGTGTGTTATCTGATGGATCCTGGCATGTGCCAGCAACTGAATGTGACCTTCTCCTTGTCCATCTTGGTAAGGGGGACATCTGTGTTTCTCACTATGGAGTCACCTATGACCACGACATTTGACTTTGAGATGTTTTTCTTGGGGGCTTATTGGCTGAGACACTGTTGTATGCATTATTTTGTGCAGTGGATTATGTTGGGTCTGCAGTGTGTGTAGTAAGTTTGCACTTGTGAGGTCTTTGATATTTAGGCAGGCTTCTAGCAAGTACCTCCACATGTGTGGGTTTATGTGTTGTGAACTTGTTATGTACAAGAGGTGAAGTATGTATGCTGACAACCTGTTTTATATCTGGTTTGTTATGTGAGAGAACTGATTCTAAATTCATAATATAGATACATCTCTCAGATGTTATTTGTTTGCTTTAGGAGTAACTGGTTGTCAGTATACATAAGGCGATTGCTACATTGCCTCAGGATGCCCGTGTCAGTCAGGCTGGCTGAAGAAATGGTGGAAAACTGTCTGACCACTATGGCAGGTTGATACTGTAGTAACTAGTGGGGAGTGGGCTAGATGGATCAGGTTTTTCTGTAAGACTAGCTAAAAATGGCTATTCTATGGAGGGCTAGGGATAGAAAACTGCATCGGTGCTTCACATTGCACAACTGAGTTGCTTGCAGGGCAGTAGTGCAATCTCTGAGAAGCTCTGTTAAACTGAGCACAATCCTGCGCAAACACAACACTTATAAAGATACGAAATTAAATGATTTTAAACAAAGTAACCAAAGGGAAAACCCAATATTGAGCCTTATTCCAGCAATCCCCAACTCAGATGGGTCCTTGGCTGTACACTTCTGTCACAAGGGAGCAGGGGGGGGTCTTCTTAATGTAAGATTGTGGGTTTTAGTGCTCAAATGATTTGAAACGGTCTAGATTCAGCACACCTAAATCTAGCCTATGCTATAAAATGCAGAAGTACTAGAAATTCAAAGTGTACAAAATCGCAGTCACAACAGGAAAAAAAAGTTTAAATAAAACAGCAGTTCAGTAGAATAATCCCACAAGAGTCTAGACCACAAACCTTCTGAATGTAAAATAACTGTTTTGGAGCCCAAGTGCTTAAATACTAAGAAACGTTCAGAATAACAGACACAATAAGCCTTCAATCAGCAAGTCCTAGCTTAGAAGGGTGTAGGCTATCCTCTCCTGCCACAAGAGTTTAGATCACAAATCTTCCTAATGTAAAATAACTTGTTTGGAACCCAAGTGCTTAAAACAGAGCAAAGACACTTAGAACAACAGGCATAATAAGCCTTCAACCAGCAATTCCCAACTCAGAAGAGCAGACGTTACCCTATCCTTCCACAAGAGTGTAGACTACAAACCTTCTTAATGTAAAACAACTGGCCTGAAGCCAAAGTGCTTAAACCAAAACTAAGAGGGTTAGAATAACAGTTACAATATAATCAGGCTACTAACAAGCAGTTATAAGTGCAACAGAATAAATGCAATTGAGCACATTTAAGAACAAGTAGCGAAAGCAAAATAAAATAATAAAGTGGGAAGAAACACAAATACAGTAACAGCAGCTGAATAAAGTGCAAATGTTTTTTTTAACTTAAGTGGGAAGGGTGGAAACAGAACATAATTCAAGGTTAAGAAACTAAGGGGGTTGGTCTTCTCAGCTGATATCTCCATACTCAGTAGAATGAGTTGATGAAATAGGACTGGGAGGAGTGTCCAAAATTGGATTTATAGTAGGGACGGGCAACTCAAAAGCCACCAAGTTTAAGAATACAACAACAGTTGGGTGGGTTGGTTGGAAAAAAATGCAGACAAGGATCAGAAATATTCAGGAAGAGTACAGCAAGCAAGCCAAACAAGCACTCCAGCTAAACAGAGTGATGTTATAAAGGCTTATGATAATTCATATTATACTAGACGGTGGGATTTGATACTGGAGTATGGTTTTTGGTATATATTTTACAGATTTATCAGATAAGTTTGAGACAGGAATGATGGGTCTTTTGATAAATGGATGGAAAGAGCCTTGCTAAAATTAAATATGGTATGATACAGTACTGTTTGTCTTACCTTGTTTGGACTTCCCCTATAAAAACATGACATATAGCCAATTGAAAAAAAATGGTGCTTAGATATAAACACTTTTTTCCCCTTGAAAACCTACCCACAAACTTCCATGTAAGTGTTTTTGTAAAAGGAAAAAGTGCCCCTGTGGGGAAAGGCCCCATATCCCCAAATATATGTATATTAATTCAGTCATGGAATAGTTGGTAAAGGTGACGCTCCCCATAAAAAAGTACAGACTACAATCTACTGTTAAGTGATTTTAACTGGTTGAGTTTGGGTAGTTAGAATTTGATCAACTGGTCCTTAATCATCTACAAAAAACTAATGCATGCTGTTAGTTGCAAGATGAGAGGTTAGAGATAAGTGCATGAGAGAATTAAAGTGCCTGTATTACTTTTACCTATAATATCACTGGGATTAAGTATGTAGTTTAATAGAAATGTTGTAGGTAGAGATATTAACAATTGGATTGTGTCTTAACATGAAAATTTGAAGAACTTAAGCTTAATTGAGAAGCATAGAGTAAATACAATTTTAATTTAATGAAAAAGTGTTAAAGGGTTTAGTGTTATCTAATGAGGAGAGGGATTAAGAGAAAACAAGGGATGTAGGGTGTGTGAGAAAATGAAAAATGTTTGCTGGAACTCAAGAGCTTTTAAAATGTCATTTTAAAAGCAATGCTATTAAATTGTATTTTGTTAGTGACAGGAAGCTATTTGACATGTGCACACAAGCTGCCTGAATAATATGAAGTTGAATTGTTAGGATTTTTGTGTTGCATGTTACGAGATACAAAGTTATAGCATATTAAGAGAGGTGTTACTTTAACAGAAAAAACTGTGGCAATATAGGTTTAACCTTGGTGATTCATTATACATCATTACACACTGAATAATTTGTAGCAGTGAGTGGTGCACTGTATATTTTTTAAACAAAAGTTTGGATAAGAAGTGAGAAAAACTAGACCAATTAAAAAAAGAAAGAAATAAGAATGTGTGCTGTGCAAGGCTTTTATAAAAAAGTAGGTTGTGAAAATTTAGTATAGATACAAATGACGAAAGAAAGAGTGTGTTAAGATGACAGTAATTGTATTGGAAAGTTTGGGAAACTGCATAATAAATTTTACTTGGGTCTATATCACAACGTCAAACTAACATAAGTTCGAATGTTGTAATAACCCTAAAGTCCGAAACCCAAGAATAACGAAAACACAGAACAGGAATTTTTTTCCAAGGAAAAAAATTGCTGTTCCGTCACAAAAAAAAAATTTAAACCTTAAACTTAAACTATGGGGGGTTGTGCCCTCACACCCCCCCCTACTTAAATATACTAACTCTGAGATCACACCGAAATAGCAAAGCCTCAAAAACATCCCACCAATTTTTTTCCCTGGGAAAAAAAATTGATGTGCCGTGGCTTCGCTATTTTTGGATTTCGGACTTTAGGGTTTGATATTACAACATTCGAACTTTTACAAGTTTGACATTGTAATATAGACCCATTTTACCTTGCCTTAAAAAGGTGAATGAAAAATATTAAAAGGAGAGAGAAGTGGCATGATTTCTGGAGGCTGTCACATGAAAAAAAGCCATGTGAAAATAAGTATAAAATTATGGAATAAAGCTTATGTAAAGTTAAATGGCATAGATGTAAAGAAATGTTAGTATATATTTGTATTGAATCTGTTAGTTTGAAATACTGGGGGAGCAAGTCTCTAAGTGTATTTAATTGTAAAGAAGTAAAAACTATGAGTAAGAAAATTTGGGTACTTACGTATTATCGCAACCACAATCAGAAGAGGAGAAACGGCTGTTTTCTAAGCTGTACTCCAATCGAAAACTGGACTGAAAGTTTGCAATCAGGAGAATATAAAACTCCTTACTACTTCTGTGTACCTTTCTGGCTGATAAATATGTATATTTTCCCTATTTGTGTGGAGGGTATTCGGGCAGGCAGTGATGGGACCATGAGTGTGGTAACAGCCTAACGAGTCTCACTTGTTCATCCTTGTCAGCTGGTTGAAGCAACAAGTTTTTTACTCCATTACATGAGTCAGGTACATGTTCATCTTTCTGGGCAGAGAACTGCATCGTTATTTCATAATGTGGCTGGTGAAATGTGTCATCCCAAGCATGCCTGCCAAGCGTACGAAGTGTGGATTCCCTATTGTTATGTCAGTGTCTCACGTGTAAAAGCTGCTTTTGTTTCCACCCCCAATTTTATACACTTCATGCCATTTTTTTACTGCCCCAGATAACTTTATAATGGCAGAGTTTAAAAAGGTGTCACCGGTTTAAGGCAATTTCCCCTTAATGTTTTTCATTTTTCACTGCAAAACTTTAAGAAAGCAGGTGAGAAAGGCCTCCTAACAGTTGTACACCGCAGCAAAAGTATGCGACAGTGTGATCATCCACAAATCCTATCAGTTTGTCTAAAAAAAATTTCCGAACACATTTTGAAATGGATTGCAGACAGTTAACATGCATACCAAGTCTGACATAGTCTTCTACAATTGAGAATTACAATCTGAGGTAGCGACTGTGGAATGTGGTTGCGATAATATGTAAGTACCAAAATTTGTTATGAAGGGATAAGAATAAAAAAAGACTACATATTCTAGAGATTTTGTGTGTGTGTGTGTGTGTCTGTGCATATGGGAGTGTGACACATGGTCTTGCTTTCTAGAATAAAACTTGAGAAATTCATAAAGCTGTAAATGAATTAATGATAGTTCTATTTAACAGAGGTGGTTTGTTGACAAAGGCTGATGTCATAAATAATATGAGGAAATGCTTTTACGCATATAACTGTTTTATTTTTCTGCATTTATAATATTGAAAGATTCTTGTGATTTATTTACTCTTATTTATGTATTGTTTATTTATTGATCTTTTAGAAAAGGTTGGTTTTGTTTATGATTCATAAGAGCATGCTAATAAAGCCACCCCTACTGTTTTGATAAGTACTCTGGGATTGCCACTATCTAGTTAAGCTCACAGCAACTCAGGCAAATGAGACCTAGGCCATCATCTCGATGAAGGATGGTACCCCTGTAGTGTAGCACCGCACTATTGCTGGACTGCAATCTTAGCACTTGTAATTGAATCCAAACACCTGATAAGGGTGTAGAATCCACAACTTTCTGATCTTTTCAGCACCTAAAGTGAGTCATGTCCCAGTTGCATAACTGACACTGCTACAATTTTAGTGATAACTTGAAATGGGTCTACTATGACTAATCATGCCTCTTTTAATCAACATGCAATTATATATGCAAAAAATATAAAACCTTGGAGGGCTGCTAGTCAAAAGAATGACAGTTTTAAGGTTGCAAAACACAAAATTGCATTTTCATTTTGCAGGAGGGCAAATTATATATATATATATATATATATATATATATATATATATATATATATATTGTGTGTGTGTGTGTGTGTGTACCACTATGCGATCTCACAAAGTTGGAGAAGAGGGAAAAGTTAGAGAAGCACCACACTCGCCTTATCACAATTCTCCCAGTCTAGCCATCATGACAGGATGCTGGCAATCTTTTAGATTTAATGTTCACAGTGTTGCTCAACTATTATGGGACAAACAGTAGGGATCCCTTCTGAAACAATTTTTAGCATTTACTGTCTCTGGAAATGGGTTTCCAGGAATGCACTTATTTTTGGTCAGTTTTATTCATTTTAAGTATTAGTATCATAATACAAATTCAGATAAATTCAAGGAACTCACTTGCAGTAAGCTAACTAGATACAATGTAATAACATGCACATTATGCAGTCCCACACAATTTACTTTTGAATCCAGATTTAAAATGTTCCCATCAGAAGACGTGCAATTATACCCACATGGAACTGTTTACAAAAAGACAGTAATATCCTTAGAAATGCCACATTATTTGTTTTTTTTTTCTGACCAGGTACATGGTTTGGCTGGCAGCTTACCATATTCAGGTACCAACCATAAGACTACCAGTACTGTAACAAAACAGAAAATTATTTCTGTGGATAATAGGGGAATTTACAAAGCTAGAGCAAGACGTAATATAGGCCTTTTGTCATATAGCTCTCTAAGGGTCATCTTAACAGCAACAAGTATAATAAAATGCACTTTAAACCAGACAGTATAGCAAATAACAACCAAAGGGGGCATAATTCAGCAGGCCAACTGCACAAAGCAACACAGAAGTATTAAAAACCTGTGTGTAACTGCACACAGATACCATGCTCTGCCATCCTATAAAACAGAAGGCCAGATTACCTCCTGTTATGATTAAAGTATAACTGTGGAAAGCTCTTTGAGTAGTTGCAATAAAATGGGAGAAGCACACAATGTATGTTTTATAGCTTTGACAACCTCTAATGCATACAGCACAGAAAACACAGGTTGCCATATATCTGTTTTTCTTGTTGAATGACCACGTGTTTCACATATTTGTGGCACAACACAGAAACCATGAAAGTATTTGCTGTTGTGGAGTAGGTAAATCTATTGCAAAAGATGCTGATAATGATTTCCTTACTGGCATTTCAACTTTGATTTCAGACAGGAAGAAACATTCTGCAGTAATATCTGTAAAATGAAATGTAAAATATGGTATACATTCATTTGAGCATCCACACCAACCTCGTATGGGTGTAACGCCGAATCAGAATGTCAAATTTGAAAGTGGCGAACGGTCAGAATGTCGTACAAAACACTGAATGCGATATTTCCGACCGCTCTACCACCTAAACAAGCACTACCATGGGTCAAAAGGGGGGGGGGGTATTCTGTGTTTCAACTATCTCCGGTTCGCAATTGTGAAAACCTGCTGCACTGCTTTTGCACATTTTCCGATCGGCCATCCACCAGACGATCAAATGCATGTATACTGTAAAATGTGTGTGTGTGTGTGTGTGTGTGTGTGTGTGTGTGTGTGTGTGTGATTGCTGATTTTGCCAGTATGTCCTACAATAACTGGGCAGGATACTGGTTGTTGACTAACAGTGAACTATTTCTGTTACCAACAGCTTGTGCATCCAAGAACTACATTTTCTTTAGACTTTATTTAAGCTATTGCTCAGCAGTATCAACAGGTACAATCAAAACAACATATGTGTTGTGTTTGCCAAAATGTGTCTCAATATACAGACTTTGTTAACACTTGCATGTGTGTGTTTCTATATGTTTGTCTGTGGGAGTTACATGTAGGGAAACTATTTTCAGTGACAAGTTGCCAAGACACATTTGTGACAAATGTTAATTTCTGATTCTGTCTCCTCAAAAATATATTGCACTAATTGTGTAATCTGCAATTTAAATTACGCTTAAGTTAGCAAGGTCACAGTCACTGCATGTACTGTCTTTTTTATGGATCCAATTCAAGTTAGTGAAGAATTCCAAACAGCGTTACTAAGACACGATGGCAATGCATATTTTCTATGTTCAACATTATTATACTCTGTTTCAGACAGCACTTTGGAATGCCATACATAGAAACTTCTGTTTAAACTTTCTAACCATATATGTTTCACAATCCAATCCTTTTGTGGAAATGCTGTTCTATATTACACAAACATACTGGGTAACATTTACACTTGTGCTGGATGACAGCACTGTATGTCAAACATCATGCTTCTGGTATCTTCATCAGTTAATATGCTGCACAGTTTTGCTAAAGATGGCATACGCAAAGATCCAAGGCAGACCTTCTGTTAGATTGTTTCTGCATCATTGATTTCATGAAACTTTGGTCTTCTGATTTAGCTTAGCAGATTCTGGGTAACACACAGGTCAGTGTTGATTTGTTTCTGCATCATTGGTTTTATACTATTTGGCCTCTGATTTAGCTCAGGAGAGTCTAGGTAATGCACAAGTTAGGGCTGTTGTTCACCTGAAACACCCAGTGCATGGTACAATGTACAATGCTACTACAGTCATACATGATTTGCCTACAGTACAACTAATAATTGTTACCTCGATTCATGCAAGCAATGTGTCAATGCTCCATAATTACAGGTCCAATGGTACAATTACATTCATAATAATTAATGCAATGTGGAACTGATACTTCTGTAAAATATTTCTGGAAGAGACTGCAGCAAGAAATTGCAAAAATATTGGAAGTCTGAACCCCACAACTCTGTTTTAGATACAATTACTGTATACAAAAGTTTTTAAAGTGTCTGATGAAGGACACCAGATGATTTTCTTTAGTAAAGCAGTCATAAAAAAAAAATAAAAAACAAAAGGAGAAAATAATATCAAATAGAAACACAAGCATGTAGTTAAGTGTAACATGTGGTGAAGAGATCTACTTTTCTTACACCCAAATGTGCAGAAGCAGTGGTAAATGGTTACCGTGAATGTACTCTACTATAACATTTTTTTGTTCATATCGCTTACATTCAAACAGAAAGTGACACATATGGGTTATATGAACCTATAAACTTCAACTAACTTGCTTCAGTGACTGATCATACAGTATGTATGGGTCCTTAACATATGTTTTCAGCAGAATGGAGTATGTTTCTAATGTTTTTGTAATTCCTGGATATCTTAGAAAGATATGACATATTTACATATTATTTTAGTTTGTTTGGCAGTTGAACTTTTTATAGTTGTTCCAGACACTAATTGTACATTTTGTTTCCATCATAGCTAATTAGATGTAAAATGAGGAGAAAGCCATTAACTTTAAAATTATTACATCATTTGTGTGGAACATGAATTTTCCAGACTCTGTTTCCTTTCATTTATTGGCATTCCAAAATATAGGAACTGGAATCAGCAGCATATACTTAGCTTAACTGTGAGAAAAGGAACGTTATAAAATTGTGTACCAGTGACCTCATCTTATTTGCATCTGTATAAAATGTCACAAATATACACAAGTCAAATGATTTTCTGTAAAAGAGAATTGGTACTCTTTCATGCATTAGATAGGGCTCTCATAAATGCATGATTCATTTAAAATATTGTTTCTGGTTGTTGCTGCAGGTCCAGCTACAGCTGAAAGGCAACTAATATTGTTAATCAAAAAATATTAAATACATACAGTTGGCTTCATCATCAGATGCAGTATCAGAGGTGAGGGAAAATGACATCTATCATCTTTTTTTTCATGGGAGTTGGTTTTGAGTTCTGCAGTAAATATTTGTCATAATTTTTTCTGAAGTGGACATAAGTGAATAAGAAACTTGGAAGTCATTGAAGCTCTGAGGGATTAACGCTATCAAATCTTACGGTAGGTTGAAATGCTAGCTGGGTATCCCTCTGATGTCTGTCTTCTCTCTTGCTCTTCTCAGAACAAAACTATTTGAGATCAGCAGTCCAGAAGTGGATAGGCATTATCCTACCTTTACAGCAGAAAGAAGATGCAATGTTTATTACTGTCCTATGTCCTCCCAAGTTGGATGTCTAAACATATGACAGCAATACCAATGGACAAAAGCACTCCATCTGACACGATCCTTCCTATGGCTAGTCCCTTTTCAGCTATCTCACCCTTAATCCTTGAATCATGACCTCCTTGCTAACAGCTTATCTGAAGTGCAGCACTGATGTGATTTTACTATTTATCAGCTGAAAATAAAACTGGTCCATGCCATTACTAGGTGTCTGAATTATACGTCCACATTTCTGCTCAGAATCTCCATCCATCTCGATTTTAATCATCACCTCCTTATTTTCTTTTCAGTATCCTGTCTATCTCTGTACTAACCCACAGATATTAATAAAGGCTAATGTATTTCAGTTTTTTATTTTCTGATCTGTGTGCTATGGCTTCAATTTCTTCTACCATTCTACTGAGTATTTGGGTCATCATAATGGATGTTCACTATATACTGTCACTGGAGTTTTAACTGAGCAAGCCATTCCAAAGAAGACCTTGCAAAATCTTTGTACATGATAAGATCACATCTCCTTATTCCATCTCCATATCACAAAGGGAAGAAGTTCTGACTGCCTCGGATGACCAGAGTTCAGTCAGTGGCCAGACTAGGAAGAATGGGATTAAGCAGCTGTTGCTGGCTCACCTGTCCTAGGGAAGGGAAATGGGCAGCTCTGACCAGCTGCTTGGTTGGCACCTAGAGGGAGTGTTGGTTGTTGCACTCACAGAGAATGCACCTATTAATCACACACCTAGTAGTGTGCTGCACTAGCTAGTGAAAATATATGGATATACAGACTTCACATTCAAAGCAGCATGTGATGAAACTCAGAAGAGCTGCTGCTATGAGGGTTAGGAGCTCCTGGGCTACTGAAGGGAGTCCTCTGTATTTGGTAGAATATCCTGCTCCTTAGAACCTGAATCTCATTTGTTTCTACAGAGAACAAATGGTCTCATTAGACCTTCCAGCCAGGGAATGAATGGGCTACAGAGCTCTCACCTAGGCTGGGAAATGCTTGGCTCCCACCTCATGACAGAAACAGAGAAGCCTTATGGCTAAGGAATGGAAGCCATCAGCCAAGACCCAGAGGATAGAGAGATAAAAGGATGACATTTTCACCATGAAATAATATTTTCTGAGATATGGCCAAACAATTTTATCCTAGCTACCACATTTTTACTGATTTTTGAGTTACTCAGTCTCACTTTTTAATACCACCAAAAAACCCTGTGAGTTTTTTACAATCCCCCAACCATGCAGCAGCCCCCTTCTTGGGTTTACAAGTGCAGTGTACATTACTTTCTGCTTTTACCATAAAGTACTAATGCCACGTTTTCCTGGACGACCCTGTGAACTATCAACATCCCTGAACACTACGATTACATCATCATCTAGCACTAAACATGCACTGATATTATTTGCAAACAAACTCAGTTTTCCCTTCAGGGTGCAGCTGTTCAGTTCTTCACAGCTAATGAACAGAACTTGTTCTAAAGCAAGTCCCTGATGTACTGCTGTGGTCACTTCATGGTGGCTGCCAATACCCTGTGCTGTATTACCACCTTATTTTAAGTAATACTAAACCAGATTCTCATCCATCTTCTTAAATTCTCATTTACCAAGTCCAGTTCATATTGTCATCTTGTCTCATGCATGGTGATGTCATCATACTCCTTTAGCATGTTGAGGATTCTACCATTCTACTCACAGGGGAGTCTGTCACTGTCCTTTACCCAAAACTGCAGAGCATGGTTCATTCTCTACAATCCCAACCAAGTTCTTCTCGACTATATTTCAACATTAACAAAAACAATACCAAAGTTTTGCTTTAATTCTCCATTGTTCCTTCTGACTTTTAGCTCACTGCGCATTCTGGTGTCATCATTCAGAAAATCATATAATTTTCTTCTTGGTCTTTATTCCTGTTGTCTAATAGCTATCTTCACACCCTTAACCATGATTATAATGTTGGATCTGTTTGATACGTTTGGTTTGTGTGATTTTGCATAATCATCATTCAAGCTAAAAGCCAGGCTGGTGTTTGGCATCCCAAGTGGGTTGGTAAACTAGTGTATTCTCACAGATTGTACTAGTAGCACCAATATAAAAGGCCAAGCAGAGTATTCTTCTCCTGGTATAGCTGATCTGGCAGTGGCTGCTTACTTCTACCTTGTCTGTGTGGTTCCTTCAGTGGCTGGATCTCTAATCAGTCCCCCGTTGTCAAACCTGCAGTTAAAACTTTATCCCTTTGTGCAATGAAGCCAAATCATAGCCATCCTTTAACCTGCCAGGATTTCATGACTGACAGCAGTAATCCTACTATCTTCAAAGTATAAAATATATCTACATATCCTTTTGATTGTTCCAAGATTTACATAGTTAATTCCATCAAACGTCTTGGTTGGACCACTGAAACTTGCCTTTGGATGATAAAGTTCTATATTAACTTAAATAAATCAGTTAGAAACCTCTGTATAGGTCATAGCCTTTCGTACCCAATTTGTTGTTGCATCAATGTATATTTTACATTCTTCCTGTTTTGTATATGGATTTACTAACTTTTTATCTCCTCGTCTTCATTCTAGAATAGGGTTATAACAAGACTGTTACATTTGTAGCAGTTCATCAGGTTAGAACCCACCACTATTCCTCATTACAGAACATAAAATAGATTGAGTTCAGACAACACCTTTCACTAATTTAATTAAAATTCACAAGTAAACCACTATATTTCCTTAACTGCTCCCTACTTGCTGTCATCCTGCAATGACCCAGACAAAGCTGAGACCATGGGTTGGTTCGTAGGCTTTTCATTCCATAGATAAATCCATGAATAAACTTGGTGATTCAAGATTCTCTATCTGTTTGACAATCTCTGGAACAGACTTTATTGCCATGTGGCAAACTTATTCCAACTGTGCCTTCAGAAGCTGATTGAAAGGCTGTCTCCACACTACTTGAACCTGTAATTGTGGAATGGCAAAAACATTTTCTGCTTGCAGCTATGCATTCTTTTTTTTTCAGTTTTGATATCTGTACCTATTATAAGATAACAGCGCAGATATTTTACATCAGGTCTATATCACATTATCAAACTTCCACAATATCAAACACCATAAGCTCAAACTTGGAAGTTCGAAATGTGATATAATCGAAAACTCAGAACAGCAAATTTTTTTCCCAGGGAAAAAATTTGCTGTTCCGAGAAACACACACACAACACAAGCACACCAAAAACCTATGTCTAATGTGGGGGGCTTCATCCCTCACACCCCCTGACATGTAGGGCTGTGCCCACCACGTCCCCCTACTTAAATATACCTACTCCGAGATCGCACCACAGTGAAGGAAATAGTGAAGTCGCAGAACGGCCCAACAAATTCTTGCCCTGGGTAAGAATTTGCTGTTCCGCGGCTTCGATATTATCAGTGTTCACGGTTTCAAGTTCGATGTAATGCCATTCGTAATTATACGATTTTGTGGTTATGATATACACCCTTTTATATCAAGCTGATTTTTTTCTTTATGGATGTTCAATATGTATATTCCATGTTTCTTATATTTTTGTAGTTATTTCAACTTTAGTTGTACCTTGTTTAGCAAGACCTATTAAACTGACTCATGCTGTCTAGTAGAACTCTCCATAGATGCAATATTTTAAATTGTTATTATTTTTTTTTACTGTATATTGAAATATTTACCTAGATTAACACTTGCAGATATTCAGAACAATGGATGATAAAGCTGCAGAGGGTGTTATACAAACAAACAGGCAAGAACTGTTGTCATGTATGATGGAGACATAACTTAATGAATTTGTGGCATTTCTATTATAGGTCAATGGCTATTTGGAATCTAACTGTATGATAACATGTATTTCATGTCACACTTAATGATAGGTTATCTGACTATCATGAACACAATGCAGATTCACTGTGTGAAACAACTGTGCAGTACAAGGTTTTTTTCTTTTCTTCACTGTTATGTGACTGGATTGTTAATGCATATAAGTAGTTGAGCTTAGTATACAAGCTATATTGCTTAGAATATACTAATGCCTAACTAGGGGGACATTTTATCTTGTAGACAGAGAGATGAATGTCATATGGTACGCAGTCTAAATTCTTCCTAGAAAGTGGTCTGAATAAACACATCATGGAGGCTACAACCTCATCAGCATTATATCTGTTGTATTGTGAGCATTCTGACAAATATCCATATATCACTTGGTGTAAACCAAGGGTGTCCAAGCCATGACCCGTGGGCCACATGCGGCCCTGGACAGCTAGTAATGCAGCTCCCAAAGGATTGCAAACTGTACTTTACATTGTTCTGTGATTTCACTCGACTGAGCAGTACTTTATTTGGAGTGGGGGGGGGGTAGAATCTGGCAGGCACTAGGATCCAGGAATGTGAAGTCAGCAACCTGTCATGTACATGATGCAGCTGCTGATTAGTCATCTTACTCTCCCGCGCTCTAGTTGCGAGGGAAAGAGTGAGAATGAAAGAGTGGTGAGACAGCAATCAGGTCAGTAAGAGCTTGCAAGCTTAGGATATAAAAACCATAAACATCTGCCCTTCCTCAATTATCATGTTAAAAGAAAGGTGAAAGAGTAATTGGCTTATTTTATTAATTTTAGATGTATTGTGCAGCAGATGTCTGACTAAGATGCAGTTTAGTAAGACAAAACTTTTGCTTTAATTTCCCTTGTTTCTGAAACAGAATATTTAAGTAAATCAGTGAATAAAATTTCATAATTAATTTTAAATTGACAACACTGCACTAAGCCAAAGTACCTTAAATGCATTTGCTGCATTTTTAACATTACTTAAAATGCGGTGCATGTGTTTCTTATGTAGTGGCACTATTTTAGTAATTTATATACCTCTGTTATCATGGTGCTGCTCAAGAAATAACTCACTGCAGTTTGACTTCTCTGTGGTTTGCCAGACATTTCCAGGATAATTTCAGACTAAATGTTGCTAACATTTCTTAAACAGAAAGGCTTTTGTGCCCGGATAGTGATTTGTGCTTGTGAATACCTAGACAATATGCAATTCTTTTTTTTATTTGGTGAGGGCACATAATATTAGTTTGCTGCTGTCTATTGGGTTCTTAATTTCATTAGTTTCTCAGTGTGGGCAGACAGTGAGGTCTGTGCTGAGGCATGCAAGCTTTCATGTGAGCCTTTTTGTAGGCCCCGGCCTACAGTACTTGAATCAGTATAATTCTAACACGTGATAGGAGATGCTCAAACGCCAGGGCCTGGCAATTCTTCTCCTCTAGAATTATTAATAATCTACTTCTGTAGTGCTTTGCTGACTTAATCCTAATGATGTCTCTGGCCCTCTGAGGTTGATATTGAATCTGACTAGTAAATGTTGCAAGGGATGCTTCTCTGTTGGAATAATAGCCTTACTTTGTCATAATTTGCTTTACTTTATTATGCTTTATTTATCCTTTTCTTTAATTTGTTTTCTTTTACTCCAAATTACCCCTTATAATGAAACCCCACCACCATGGCAGAGATAACACTTTCTTAGGTTTCAGACTATCAGCAGAACATGTAGTGCAACTGTCCTCAACCAGGCACCCGACTGTTTGAAAAAAGTATATATGTGTGTGTATATATGTGTATGAGTGTGTTTATGTTTCTGTCTGCATGTGTGAGTGAATGGGTGTATGAAAGCAGAAGAGACTGTGTGTGCGAGATATCGAGAGAGAGTGAGAGCGATCTTGTGTGAATGAATGTGTGTATGAAAGCAGAATGTATGTGTGAAAGCAGAAGAGACTGTGTATGTGTGTGTGTGTGTGTGTGTGCATGAGAGGGGGTCTATATTATAACGGCGAAAACGCACTTATGCGAATACGGAAACTTCGACACATATAGAACGAACTGTGAAAACACCAAATGTCCTGAAGCGTGAAATTCAAAATGTCGAATCGGCATAGTTGGCCAACCCCACCGCCTGCTACGTACTACCTACCCAAACAAAATAAATAATCCACATACATACAATTAACAAAACCCTACTTCTAACCCTAAACTAAACCTACATACACTACTATATATGCACTTACCTTAACCCGTACCTTAACCCTAAGGTCCATAACTATTGCACACTTACGCTAAGGAGCTATATCCAAACAAAATAAATAATCCACAAACATACACTTAACAAAACCCTACTTCTAACCCTAAACTAAACCTTACATACACTACTATATATGCACTTACCTTAGCCCGCACCCTAACCCTAAGGTCCGTAACTATTGCACACTTACCTTAAGGAGCTGTACCAGAGAAGGGCCAACTATGACGATTCGACATTTCAAATTTCATGCTTCAGGACATTCGGTGGTTTGGCGGTTCGCTCGATCTGTGTCAATGTTTCCATATTCGCGTAACTGAAGTTGCGCAGTTGTAATAGGTCGTATGAGAGACAGTGAACAATGACATCGATCGAGCCATTATTTTACACTTGCTAAGCAGTGCTTTTGCTGTTTAGTGAGTGTAAATTTAAAAATAAATGAAGTGTGTGTGTGTGTGTGTGTGTGTGTGTGTGTGTGTGTGTGTGTGTGTGTGTGTGTGTGTGTGTGTGTGCGTGCATGAAAGCAGAAGAGGCTGTGTGTGTGTGTGTGTGTGTGTGTGTGTGTGTGTGTGTGTGTGTGTGTGTGTGTGAAGACTGAGAGTGATCCTTGGCAGCGAAATCACAGGTTTGCGTACCTCATACTTCTCAATCTCTTGGCACAAGAAGAGCTACAAATAATGTGGTACAAAAGACCAAAAATAAGGACAGATTTTAAATATTGCTCTTATAAACCTAGAAATTTACTAGAACAACAGGGTTTCCATTAGCATGTATTATCTGAAATATGAAATCTGACACTCAAATGCCTGTCATTATTTAATGACTTCAATCCCTAGTCATTTGCCAGAAAACTACACATTTTATGAGGTAGGGGCCAAACATACAAGCCAAAAATCAGGACAGCCTGCAAACTGGACAGTTGAAAGTAATGAGTAGTTGACTCTTACCTCAAGTATCTAGATAAACCTAAAATAAAAGGGGGATAAAAGCTTAAGATAGGAACATATTTTATTTGATTGTTAAGATTTATGTTAGCATACATTTTTTGAAACAAAGGTGTGTGTGTATCAGTGTATTTATTTTTCATAACTTTATGTTGCTCATATACATTTCAGTCTGACCAGATATAGGGAGGCAATGTGTTTTGGGGACTTTTGATGATTTTCTTTTTTTAACATGCTACACTGGCAGGGTCAACCAGATTGTAGTGGTCTGTGTGTTTTAGGGGCTGTTGATGACTTTCCTTTTTAAATATAATATCTTAACACAAATCAAAGAGATAGTAGGTATGTAGTGTGTTCTTGGGGGGGGGGGGGCATTTGTGGATGACGTGTTTTTTTTAACCTTTTAACCTAATATCTTTTGCAGGGTTAGTCATGAAACATTAGGATGGTTTGTCAATGTTTTGTTGTTGAAACAAACTACCCTTGCATGAGTACAGTGTGTCTGGGTACACTGAAGTAAGATGATGTGCAAGTTCCTGGCTACGTGATGTGAAAGAAATACGGATATATAACCATGGTATTTTATTTTCATTATTATAAACCTTGTAATTAGGCATTCATTCAAACATTTATTGTTTGAATGCACCTAGAGTAGAGCCAGGAGGTCGACTTTGGTCGCCTATGGCAGCAAAACTGTTAACTGTATTATATATTTTATATGCGGTCCCAAGACAATTCCTCTTCACTCAATGCGGCCCATTCAAGCCAAAAGATTGGACAGCCCTGGTGTAAACCATCAACAAATGGGTGCAGCTCCAAATTGGTGCTCACCTCAATCTCTTTAGGAACTTAATTTCAGGAAATAACCCCCCCCCACCTTTTCGATATTTTGGTACACTACCTGTTAATGCAGATTTCATCCAGGCAAAGTCCTGTAAATCCAGAAGAGCTAAGCAAGTAATCTATCATTTTGTAGTCCTCAGTGTTTCTCTTGCTTGGCTTCCATTTCCTTCAAATTAAATTCTGACTACCCAGCTACCTTTTAGGGAGCACTTCTTTACAGCTGTTAGTGTGCTAGACATTATCAACAGACACTTAAGGCTTACTTGCACTGCTTGAGAGAGAGAGAGAGAGAGAGAGAGAGAGAGAGAGAGAGAGAGAGAAGGATCCTCGCCCACTTCATGTAAATGTGCAATCTTCAGCAGCACTCAGCAGAAGTCAGGATCTGTTTGAACTATCTGTTTGAGCTATACCTTTCTGTTTACCTTCCAAATGCAGACTATGGTTACAATTGTACTGCCACCCAAGTGTGCTAAGAGTTTGCAAATGAAGATCCCCTTGTAGAGTCACAGCATCATCTCTGATGTAGTTCTGCTCTGATTTCAGTTTATGTCTATATCAGCTGATGTGTAAGGGACTGTAGACACACAAACAGAGAAATTCAACAAAATAAAAAAAATACTGAAAAATGCCAAAATGGATTGATGTGCAGCAATATGACTTACTCGGTTGGCTAATATTAGGAATTTAAGTTTATTACTAACTGCAGACTGCTTGTATGCTGCGGTGGTACGGCGGTAGCGTTGTTACCTCACAGCAAGAGGTTCTCCAGTTTGATTCTTGGCGTGGCTTGGGAGTGCCTTCTGTGTGGAGTCTGCATGTCCTCCCTGCGGTTGGGTAGCATTCGAAAAACATGCGTGCGTAAATGGGCGTGCCTTCGTTGAAGGTTGGGTGTCAAGCTGGCACCTTGGCGTTTCATCAAAATCTACTGCCAATCATTAGTGGACCGGAGTTCCGCTGTGGCGACCCCTTACTGGGAAAAAGCTGAAAGACAAACAACAACAACTAAGTGCAGACTGCTTGTCTTGTCGTTTTGCTCACTGCTGATTTTGAATTCCGTATAACTGTGAAAGTGATCGTTTCCCTGAGGAATTTGGTGCTATTAGACTTAAAATAGCCAACAGTATTGCTTCAACTTTAGAGAAAGCTAAATTAATCTTTTCTTTGAAGATGACCTGATGTAGATCTTGATGGCATGTGTCTGTTACCTGAATTGTTTTGATTGACATAAACACGTAAAAGCTTTATTTCTCTAGTAAGATTTAACATCAGTGGTGTTTGCAAAATCTTTCTTCAGAGGTTTAGTGTCAGTGATGCAACAGGAAGCACCGTTGCCTTTGCTGCTGGAAGTTGAGCAGGTTATTGCATTCTTTTTCCACTACAGGTGATTGCCAACACTGCTGGGGAAGTGCTACACTCCTTAGTACATTATCCTACTGATGAGCTGTTGCTCTAAGGTCCCATCTGCCTGAATTGGTAGCTCAAGTGGATGTAAAAGATCCCATGACACCTCCAAAAAAGAGTAGGGGAGGTTCCCCAGTGCCCTGGCCAAATTTCCCCTAGAAGTAGAAATGTTACCTCTGGTCTCCCATGAAACACAGGCTATTAGCCTAGGGAGACTGAAGCGGTCAAGAAAGGTTAGATTAATAAATACATACATTCATACAATTTTCTACATTTTCTTGTAGCTACTTCTCTGAAACTTTTAAATCAAGTAAAAATTAAAACTTGCTAGCAGCATCGTTATAAACTGCTGCTCTTCTTCTTCTTCTCTCCTGATCAAAACCTTCTGTAAGTAAAATGGTACAGTTGGAAAAAATATACACATACATATATATATTATATACACACATATATATACATAGATAGATAGAGAGAGAGAGAGATGCTCCTTAAGAATAACATGCTGGGATCCACTGTGTGGTGCATATGTTGCTGTATTCATATAGTTAAATGAATGACCCCAATTGCCCTTGGGGTCCCTCAAGGCTCCATATTAGGCCCTCTCCTATTCTCTGTTTTTATAAATGACCTAAACTCTGTTATAACTCAAGCTACTTGTATCCAATATGCAGACCATTCCACGCTAATATGCTCTGCCACCTCACCATCTGTCTTACAGTCCATAACCCAAAATGTGTTTAATATAGTCGAAAAATGGCTTCTACATCAATGCCTCATTCTGAATCCCGAAAAAACAAAACTGCTACTATTCACACCCATACGTCGGGCCTCCCCACTTACTTTTACTGTCACATCAAGCAATGGCATTATTATATCTCCTGATTGTACTACTAAACTTCTTGGGTTCTTATTGACAACAACCTCACCTTTGATTCCCATATTATTAGTACTATAAAAACAGTCAACAAAAAAATAGGATCCCTATATAGGATTAAATCCTTTTTGTCACCACTAGCCAGCACCACCATTGCCCATACCCACTTAATCTCTACCCTCCTCTATGCCTCACCTATATATACAAAACTATGTAAAAACATCATCAACAAGCTTGCAATATCCTATATTATACAATTCCTCCACTAAAACGTGCACGCTGATTGGCCAGCCCAACCAGCGTGCCCGTTGTAAATCCCTCAATATACTAACGGAAAAAGGTCCAGTCGCCCGGACTTTTTCCGTTAGTATAAAACACTGTCTCGCTATGTTAAAAGAGTTTAACATAGCGACACAGGTTTAAAAAAAGCAACAGAGATCTCCGTTGCTTTTTTTAAAGCTGTCTCGCTATGTTAAACTCCTTTAACATAGTGACACAGTGTGTAAAAAGCAACGGAGATCTTGCGATTTCCATTGCTTTTTTTTTTAAAGCTGTCTCGCTATATTAAATGGGTTTAACATAGCAAGACAGCTTTAAAATAAGCAACAGAGATATCCATTGCTTATTTTAAAGCTGCCTCGCTATGTTAAACCCATTTAACATAGCGAGACAGTTTTTAAAAAAAAAAAAGCAACGGAGATCGCAAGATCTCCGTTGCTTTTTACTGTTTCACTATGTTAAATGGGTTTAACATAGCGAGACAGCTTTACAATAAGCAACGGAGATCTCCGTTGCTTATTTTAAAGCTGTCTCGCTATGTTAAACCCATTTAACATAGCGAAACAGCAAAAAAAAAGCAATGGAGATCTTGCGTTCTCCGTTGCTTTTGCCCACAGCTCTGATGTACTGCATAGGCATGCGCAGTACATCAGAACTGCCACAGAATACCAGACAGCTGCGGAAGGGCAGTAAAGAGGCATTATACAATGCCATTATTTAAGAAAAGTAATTATTTCTTTTCTTAAATAATGTCATTATAATAATAACCATGCCTGGGTGTGGGTAATGCTGGATTTACCCACGGTTGGCTTTGTTTGGTCCCTCGGGCCTCGGGACCAAACCACGCCAACCGTGGGTAAATCCAGCATTACCCACACCCAGGCGTGGGTTATTGCTATAATAATATTGCCAGATTTACAACTGGATCTGCCTACAGAGCCCACCATTGTGATAATCTTAAACAGCTAGGATGGTTAGAACTGCCAAATATAATACTATTTAATCAATTAACAGTTACCCACAAGATCCTGTACCAACCTACTAACACATCTATAGTTACTAACTTAATCACCCCCTATAACAACCTCAAGACCATATGCTCAGCAAATAAACTACTTGTACAAAGCTTACAACTTGGCTGGTGACTCATTTGCCAACACAGTTGGAAAAATCTGGAACTCCCTCCCAAAAGACCTATCCACCATTACCTCTATAGCATATTTAAAGCCAAATTGAAGCCATACCTTAAATCACAGTGGTTATGCCTTTGTCATAACCCAGAATAACTACCCCAAATTTCTCAAGGCATTATTGCCATTACTGTAGTTACTTGTCTGTAAACTTCTAAGAGAGTGTATAACCTAGTTACTTTTTTTTAAGTCAAATAAAATGAAATTATTCTCTTATACAATATTGTTAGAAAAATATTTGTATGGCTAACCATAGCTGAACTGTATCATGATTCTGTTTACAGAAATGTAAGAAAATGCAATGTATAGGATGATTATCTGCACATTCATCTGTATTTGTAAATGTCTCATATTATATATGATAGTGTGTTTGTTTTGTTTTTTGGAGCTTTTCTCCCCGGGCCTCACTGAAAATGGACATATATCCAGTTGGACTAGCCCAGTCAACAAATGTAAAATAAAATAAATGCAAATAAAAATGAGTATATCACATTTGGTATCACATGCAATGGAAGACATATTGCTTATAATTATGTAAATATGTGGGCAGTAATATACTTCTGTCTTTCAACAAAACGCATGAATGTATGCAGAACCACAGCATATCCAAATCAATTAATGAGGGTCATGTGAAGCATAGCAAAGAGCTAAATTTATGGAAACTTTCATATATGAAATTTTAATAAAACTGTAACAAATGGGAGGGGAAAAATCATAATTTTGAAATAATCCCTTCAGACTGTGATCCTCTGTGTGCTATGATGTTAGCTTATCCAAATGTAGCCCTGGACTTTTGCAAAATTTTAATGACAAGTATTGATTTGATTTGACTGATTACCCCACCTACTCAGTTCACAACTTGGCTCAAAAATTATACACATTTGCATGACTTAAATACACATGAATGTTAATGAATAAGGTCACATGAAGAGAGTACATGCAAATATTTTCATTTAAGATATTTAGAGTTAATTGCAGAGCGTTATTATTTTTATTTTACAATAGGTAGGTCTGGAATTATGTACAACTAAAGTGTTGTAAATTGTTTTGGTTTCTTATCTGAGGACATATGTGCTAGTCTAAACTTACAGAAGAAATATAATGGATACTTCACTCAAAGCATTAATTTTAGCCTAACTTATTAGTTTATAAAAAATATATTATAGAGGATTATGATCAGGTTACCGATTAAGTGTCCGTTAAACACAATTTTGTTGAACTGAAATGGGATAATTGTATGGATTGTATGAGGTTTCAGGGTTAGGGTTGTACGTATGTTAGAAGAAGTATAGGATAGGTATGTGAGATGGTTGATTTATTTATTTATTTTACATTTGTTAACCAGGTAGTGTCCAACTGGGCGATGGAGTCCATTTTCAGTGGAGACCCAGGGAGAAAAGCTCCACACAAAATAACATCGAAGAGATAATACTAAATACAAAATCATAAAATCGTAAAATTACATATATAAAATAATACATGTGATATAAAAGTTGTACATGTATAATTCAGAAGACCAGAGGTGAACAAGTTATGATGTGAAACAGTATTGAAGATAATGAAGTATCAATGAGTGAAATTGATTTTATTATCATTATTTTATGGTTTCTGCATTTATGTTTGAATTTTGGGAGCTATGAGTGTTACTGGCTTTAGTATTACCAAGAACATTTTTAAAATTTCACTAGAAAAAACCTGTCTGTTTCCGAATACAGTGTTTGCTTTTCCTTTAGAAATACTTTGTTGTTTTGACTAGTATTCTACTTTCTGTTTTAACTCCTTAAATAGATTGCAGCAGTGTATGTTTTGTCATGCTATCTGCTGGTACCATAATTTATCCCTAGTTCATGTTTTTTTGCATATGTCTTGGGGTGCTCCATGAACAATAGTTTCCTTGGTACAAGTATTTTCTTAGGGAATAGAATTTATTCAATATTGCCTGAAGTGCAGTTATAAAGAAGTGTCGGGTAGGTTTTATGATAAATGTAAGTCCTGTCGGGAGGAAGTGATTAAACATTTCAGTTCCTGGTTAATGAAGAATGACCATTATATGAACAACTTTGTATTAAATATTCAAGAAGAGAGAATAGGAAACTGATCACTGATAGAGTTTGGCAGTATGGTATTTGATGGGGTAGATGTGTAGGGAGGTGTAATATTTTTGAGTCTGCTGTTCAGAAGTGTGCTATTACTGCAGTGTGGGCTGAGAAAGGTGTGTTATATAAGCTGGAAGATACTGTGAAAAGACAAAGATTGTAGTAGCTATTTCCTTAGTTAACCTAAACCAATTAAGGGTGAGACTGCTTAGTAGGATAAAGGTATGTTGTGTTTACTAGGTTTGTAGAAAATCTAGTGTGTGTTGTGTTTACAATGTTTGTAGAAAATCTAGTGTGGCTGTTGGAATTTGCAGGTTGTGGCTAGTGACATTTGGTGCTTCCTCCCACTTTTATTTTTGAAGACTAATCATTTGGAGTGTTTTATGGTAGACTGGGCTGAGGTTGCTATACAAGAGAATAAGCTATGCAAGAGAATAAGTATGTGGCAGCTGGCAGTAGAGCTGTCATCATACCTCTCAACCTCTTAGATCAAGAAATCAGGGCAAACCCTAAAATAATGGGGAGAACAAGGGCTGCAAAATAGGGAAAGATTTTAAATATTTTGTATAAACTTAGAAAGTAGCTAGAATAACAGGAATTGTGTTGGCGTGTATTTTTCTGGAGGATATGAAGTCTGAAACTCAAACGCATGTCAATGTTTAGTGAATTCAGTCCTCAGTGATTTGCCAGAAAACCACAAATTTTTATGAGGGATGGTGTGATGAAAAAAGATACTGCCAGCGCAGCTAGCTGGAATTTTGTAAATAACTATATGTCATTGGTGAATATCGAAATGATTTATATAAGATGCTTGTGTTACAAATGTATTAGAACTGTATGTCGTGTATATCAAGCTGCTTGTACAGACGTGTGTGTTTAAAAGGTATTTGCAAAGTGCTGTTTGAAACGTAACCGCAGTGTGCCCTACTGGAAGAGAACAGAAATGTACATGCACTATTGTAACTGTTTACATGTATATATTTTAACAGTGGAAACTGGAATACAGGAGGTTAATTTCAGTCCGGCAAACTTCAGAAAAAAATAACTGAAATGAATTTACTTTATGGCTAGGCCATAAAAGATGGCATCTTCATTTTTCAATGCAGCAAGTGACACAATGTCTGTACTAGGAAGCATTCTGTATTGTCTTTAGGGTAAACTAATTACTAATCTTGAAAGCATGAAGGAATGCAATTGTTTTATAACTTCCAGCATCTGCCAGAGATCTGAGGAGATGCCCTAATTGCTTTGTTCTTGGTCAAACTACCATTTGTGCTAATATTAATATTACACAGTAAAATTGGACACCCTTTGTCAAGGGCCTTAAGGTAGCTGGTAGAAGGGTTGTGGTGGCAGTGAAAACTACCTTATAGTCTGGGCAAATGGGAGCATAGCTAATAAATCTGTGCCAATCTTTCCCAGTTGTGTGTGCGTGTGTGTGTGTGTGTGTGTGTGTGTGTGTGTGTGTGTGTGTGTGTGTGTGTGTGTGTGTGTGTGTGTGTGTGCATGTGTTTGTGCAAATCAAAATCTCAAAGAGTGTGTGTGTGTGTGTGTGTGTGTGTGTGTGTGTGTGTGTGTGTGTGTGTGTGCGTGTGCGTGTGCGTGTGTGTGTGTGTGTGTGTGTGTGTGTGTGTGTGTGTGTGTGTGTGTGTGTGCACCAGCTACTTGGGCAGGGACACGAAGCACTGGATGGACAAAGAGAGTGTTGGAGGACTTGACTTGGAGCCCTGGCTAAGGACTCTACTCTGTATCTGTGCCAGTGGGGAGTCTTACTGGGGATCTGGAGAAAGAGTGAGAAACCAGCCCGAACAGACTGTGATCTCTGAGTGCTCTTAAGGGAAATTGCACTTGATGCAGAGGGCAACAGCTGGAAATACTATGTGTGTGTACCTGCTATCTTCTCAGTGAACGTCGACCACTATTGCCAGTGGTGAGGACTGAGGCTTCTTGATTACTTGTTGGCAGTGGTGGGTCATCACAGACAGACCAAAAATATGGGGCAAAAATCTGGACATTCTGTGAAAATTGGGGCACTTGAGAGGTATAGCTGTCATCTATAGGTTGTCTTTGTTGATAGTTGCAGAATGTTGTAGTTATTTAAAGGGAGACAATGTTGGGCTTATACTGTTGTAAGAATGGCCTAGTAGGCCATATCTTATTGATGTTCCTAGCATTAAGATGCCCAACAGTGTGAACATTCTTACAATCTGTAGGTGGGTTGCCCTAAGTAGGAACTGGTTCAGTATTATTAGTTTGTAGCTTTGGAAAGCTTAGGTTCAGCTGCTTAGTAGCACTGATATTACATAACTTTAAAAGTAATGCACTGTTTTGCCAAGGGAGATATTGGTTGTTTTGTATTTAATGTTTAGAGGAAGTGCTGTTCTGAATAATATTTTTGTTACCTGAATATGGAAAGCTTTTGCTTGGTATTAGGTAGGAGATAGTTTGATCATGGTGGGATGATGGAATTGGGGTTGTATATAGTTTAGTGAGGTGTCTATATATGGTAGTGTGAGTGCATGTAGTGAGACAGTTAGGTTTAATATGAGAGATGGATAAAATTATAGTTTTATTGCTTTGTTAGGTTGCCTAGCAATTGTCCAAAGTAAAAGAAGGAAGTGTTGGAGTCCTAGTACTACAGGGGTTGATCTATAAATATGCTGAGGTTCTTTAACTCTGATGGTTAATGAGGCGAATGGATCATGAATGAGAGAATATGGTAAAGGAATATAGTTAACCTTTACTATAAGTAAAAACTTTGAAGAATATAACATCTAAATGAAGAATGATTGCTAGTGTGGGCTTTTACTGCCACTAAAGGGTTACAGAGGTAGTGGAGTGTTACTAAATTTGAGAGAGGTAATGGAACATGAGGTTGGTATGTGCCTTAGCGTCAACACTTTCAGACTGCTGGTAGAAGAAACGGTACTGCCTCCAAATTGTTTTCAAAGAAGTAAGAATGGTGTTTATAAGAGCTCAGAAAGGTAACTATAGTAAGTTAGGCTTTGCTGGCATTAAAGGCTTAAGGAGGTGGAGTTTAATAAGGAGTCCAGAGAGTACTGCTTTTGTACCTCAAAGGCTATAAGATGCATGAACCTATGTGGATAAGAATGATATTTGCATATGATGTTGTTTATGGGTTAAGTAGAGTAGTAGCTGTGGGGATCAAGTCGTACTTCTGCTAACAGTGTTTGAATAAAGATGGTGTGGGCACCTGTAACTAAAATAAATATGTAGTGTATTCCCTCTAGAGATTTGCTATGTAGTTTTAAAGGAAATGACATAGGGTGGGTCAAGATCTTGCAGTGAAGAAGGATTGTTGTACCAGAAAGCTTTGCTCTACCAATAAATGTTTTAGTTGTATCGGTTTGCTTTTTGCTGCTTCTTTGGATTTCACAAGCTGCTACTTAACCACTGTTCCCTGTTTTATACTGAAACATGTGATCAGCAAATAGAATCTTCACAAAGCCATTCAGTGTAGCATTATGGTTAGATGTGATATCCAGTAGCAGTTAACCAACTAATGCCTTAGAGCTAGTTATTAGCTATTCCATTAAACAACAAAAGCATTGGTATCTTGTAGTGTGTTTTATTAGAGAAGGGAACCAGCAGTGAATAACAAATATTTATAGTCAAGAGCAAAGACACAAACATTTATTTGCAAAATAAGTGAAGTAACAGTATTTTATAACATATTATTAAAGAAACAAATCAGAACTGAAGTCTCTGCTGTAATAACTAGGAATTGCTACACAGAACGAGAGCACACAAAACGTTCATTGTAACCAAAAAAATCTGTAAATATACTATGATGTAGATTAAGCTCTTACAGACCCCAAGATATCAAATGCAAATAAAATAAATGTATATGAAACATATATCCAGCATGGTACTCACAGTGATTGCTTCATTGACTTTATCAGAGTTTATCAAATAAAATCTGCAATGCTTTAAAACATTTGCAATAATATAATACATGCTAAGTTGTCCAAATTTGACTGATAAGCTAGGAAATAAAGTGCATAAAGAAATAAAGAAGATAGGTGGAAAGGAAGAAACAATTTAAAATAAGAAGGAAATGAATTACAGGGAAAGAGTGAGAGAGAGAGAGAGGATGGAGGACAGACACATAGGATAGAGAGCTAGACGGACAGAAAGGATGGATGGATGTGGGATGAGAAGGTACCTTATTTAAATAGATTTAAGATGTAAATGCATTCAGAATAGTGTACACTCTGCAACATGTATGCTAAACAGGAAGAAAAATCAATTCACATTTTGAATATTAGAGTTTAAGGAAACTTGCATATTACTGTAGCAGGATTGTATCTTGAAAATGCTATTATTTCATTTCCCTGTATCAGAGTAACAATATAACTGACAATCTACTTAATTTCTCAAAGCACAGTAGTGAGGTATGCTACCTGTGCACAGTGATGGAGTGCTACTTGTGCACAGAGATGAAATGCTACTTGTGCACAGTGATGAAATGCTACTTGTGCACAGTATTGAGGTGTGCTACTTGTAAAGGTCATAGTTGTATTCAGTGCCACAAGTACATGCAGAACTCCAGATAGCAAAGTCTTTCTGTACGACTAACTAGTCCTTTGGGCACAACAAATCCATTATATCAAAACATATCTTCATTACGGAACACTGCACCCACAAAGAATGAATTTAAAGTAAAAATGTTTGCCATAGCTACAAAGAACTGTGCATGAATTATTCTGCCACCAAAAGGTTTTCATTACAATAGACTTCAACAGAAAAGATTGAGAGGTATTCAAACAAAATCCCTTGGCAACTCAAGATGCTGGTCGGTTATTTATGTTCCCATGCACTATGTTTATACTGTAACAATTTTCTCCGGTAGTTTATGAAATCAAATTACATGCGACAAATGAAAAAAGTTTTGATTTACCTTAATTTTCTTTTATAAATAAACAATAAAGGTCAATCTGATAACACAGCCCCAACATCAGCATTTGTCAATAAAAAGAAACACATTTAACGCAGACAGTAAGCAAGCATTTTCCCTGTCTTCTTCACCTTCTACTCCACAGCCCACCATGTTTGCTTCACGATTTTTTACTTTGGAATATTGTGTGATCTTAAAGATGAATCACTGATGCCCTAGGAAAAAAAAAAAAACTATGCTGATTTAAAATGAAAACATGTATGTGCATCATTTGTATATTTACTAAAGTTTACACCTTCACTGAATATTTTTTTTTTGCAGTAACCACCCTTTAAATGTTAAAGATTCAGTCCAAATTAAATGCCAGATATGTTTTACCTTAACATGTTTTTTTTCTAACATTAGCTGTGAAAAAATACAGATGCTTTCTTAAGACTTGTTAATACTAAATCTGATACAGTTTATAATGTGCTATTTACTATGTGAGAAAGAAAACTAAGACTGGTGTTGATATACTGCTGTAGATATTTAACAAGTATTTCTCAATGTTCTCTCATCGTTTCTTTGTGCGGTAATAAGCTCTTAAGAAGGGTCAAAATTGCGGCCAAAATGACTGATTATTATGCAGTACATTAAACAGGATCCTGCTATTCATTACTGAAAATACTTTTTATAACAGATGTCTCAAAGTTTTTAGTATTAATACAGACATGGTTGACTATGACACATTTGTTGAAGTATGTAGTGAAATGTATACTTTGTAACAACATATAGTCTTTAACTACAAGTTTGTTTTCGTCAGAATACCTCAACTGTGCGAGTTTGTTAATTTCACAGTACGTATCTTTATTTCATAGTCTGAATCTTAGTTTATTCTATTCAGGGTTGCGGGTATGGGGGGTGGGACCTTATTTTATAAAGTAATAAGTGTAAAGCAGGGAGACTTAGACAGGATGCCAGCCATTTTGAGGACACACACAGACATACACCCAGCCCTATTGAATCAAAAGTTCACTTATCTGTATGCCCAATACAGAGAAAGAAACTGCAACAAGATCCATATTGTGTCGTCATTAATTAACTGATTTGCTTTATTTTAGTTTTTATGTTAATATCTCTATCCATCCATTCATCATCTGTTATGGAAATTATAGTGGATGTTTCAGATGTTACCACTAAGTTCCCCCTGTCTACTAACAAAGGAAGGGTCTCAGACAGGGCCATGTTCATAATTCTCAGAACATCATTATTATACCATTTAAAAGCAGAGTTGTGTTCTTTGCCAAGTCCTGCAAGCAGCTCTTCCCTATTCATTGTAAACATTTTTTCAGCCAAAATAGAAAGTACTGAAGATTTTATCTGATTAGTAAAACAGAAACTCTAAATTGGGTTGTAAAATTTTATTGGTGCTGTTTCCTTATTGCAAAGATCGAAATCTGGAAATGCTAGTAGTATATGGATTAGATTTGTTTGCATTCCATGTGGCTCACTGAAATATATGCACTCAGGATTTTCTTATTCCAGTAGAGTCAGCTGCACAAGCCAGAAAAACATGCTGGACAAGAGCAATGGTACGTGCTGAACCACAGTAACAAAGTGCCATGAAACTGGCCTTCCATTGTGGGATAAAAAAAAAAAAAAAACAGCCGCACATTTACTATTTATTTGTTTGCTTTTGTTTAGTGGGAAACTTTAAGTGAGTACGTTACCCATTTCCATCGGAAGCCCAGGGAGAAAAACTCCAAGGAATAGTAGATGTATTTAAACAAACGCTAAAGAAAGATGTAGAAAAATGAAATTCATTAAATTGGCATAAACAGGAAATATCACAGAAAATTCTATGAAGTGACAGCAGTGCACATTACAGAACATGACCGAAGCAGGAAATTATCAGTATAGATGTAACAGCATCACTAAGCTGTAGAGAGTATCACACATTTTAAAACTGAAGTAATGCAATATACATCTATACTCATGCTGATATGTTGTCTTATCATAGGAGAAGTGCAAAAACTCATTTCACTAAGACATATAAATCCATTTAGGAAGGAAGAGAAAATATTGAGTATTTAGGCATTTTTTTACCAAGGAGATTTACAATGTTTGCAGATTCTAGTTTGATATATATGTGATTTGCGGTTGATCTTAAAAGAGAGGAGGTTGTTCATTTGTTTGGTGGTAAAGGAAATACTGTTGTGTGGTTTAACTATGCTTACGCAGTACAAGGAGTCCCCAGGTGAGTTACTAGATTTCTGTGATTTTATAAGGTGTCTATCCTTTGATAGAAGGTTCATTTTGGGTTTGTACCATTTTATTGTATTACTAATTTTTGGGATGTTTGAGGGAAGGCGTAGTATTATGTGCCATTGTGGTAGCTCTAGCTATTTCATGCTCTGATGGGGTCAGTTTGGGAGATTGGATATAAATTTACTTAGTTTATTATCAATAAATCAACAATACTACCACCTTTCTATAATTAACACATAACTGTGACACATGGGGACTGTGGGGGATGCAGCCCCCACATAATGAGTGTCTAGTGTTCACCTAATATTTCTCTTGTGGGGGGCTGTGCCCCCCACTAATTATATATACCAACTCCAAGATTACACTATCGTGGGGAAAGAGCAGGTTTCCTTATAGTTAAGTTACCGGTAGGTAAGTATTTCCTTACACTTCCTTTATTTTGGCCAACTATTATTGTTTGATGTAAATTGTTTCAATGATAAGGTCGTTTGATTAAAGTAAGGTCTGATGATTAGTGTTTCATGAAAAGTGGTTCGATGAATGTGCTGTTTAATGATTAAACACAGACCCCACCATCAGTAGATTCTCTGTTTATATCAGAAATAGGTTCAGAACTCTGCATTCTCCTGCTTATTTCACTTTCTGTATTGTCTTTTTTTCTCAGGGTCCTTACTCGCATGCCTTTTTTTAAAATATATTTTTCTTACTTTAGGTATACATGTTTATTGTAAGTTTTTGTGTTTTGTACTGATATTTGTCTTGGTTCCTATGCTGACATCCATTATATTTTTGGATTTTTGCTTCTGTATCATTGTGGCATGTTTCTGATAACAGATGGGATCCTTTTTAACTGCCTAACTATAATCAAATTATGATTTACTTTGTACTTTCTGTGACAACTCTCTTTTCTTGGTTTTGATTCTAAATCTCTTTCTGAGTGTTATTGCCTTACTCCCCTCTCCTCCCCAAATCTTCTACTGAAGGGGTTTACTAGTTGCCTCGCTGTCTCTATACATTATAACTCTACCAGATTTTCCATAGTGTTTTAAAATGGCAGATGTCTTTCTCTAATGCTACATTGTGAATTACAATCGGGATTTCAGCTACAGGTTGTAAAAATTTCCTAGTACTATCTGAATGCTTACATATGTAAGGAGATACTCTTTTTCTGTCATGAATGCATATTGCCTCCACTTTCTTTTGGACTGTTACCAACTTTATGCTTGTGTACTAGAAAATGTCTGACAAAGGAAATCCATGCTTCCAGAATTTAACAGACCTTGCAGCTCCCTTCCTTCTGAAAATATAGTACACTTTGCTGTCTTGTTTGCTGCACAGTGACACAGCTCTGACTCAGTTGTCCTAGCTGTAATCCTATCACAGTAAATAGGTAAAATTACATCTAAAGCATGATTTTAAGTTTTTATATTCTTACTTTCAGTATTTTCTTCTGTATTAGCAACATAGAACTTAGCAGTGTAATGAATTTAGCAATGTGACTACCTCCCTCAACATTTGCAGCAAATTAACAATACTTGCTGGTTTTGTTTTCACAGAGATTACATTTCTGGCTACAGTCAATTTTCATTTCTAAAAAACGTGCCATTAACTAATTCTACAAAACTTTATTTCTAAGCATAGTGTCATTTCCAAAGTGTTCTAAACTAGCGTACCAGAGTAATTGCAATCTCTTTACAGTATCAAATGTTTCAGTTTACGAGACAAAGCTTTTTTAAACCCATCTACTTTTAACATTTCCTACATTTTCACTTTACAGTTGCTATCAGGATGAAGCCAATTTTTTTTTAAATTATGCTTTAAATTGTGTATCTCTGCACTCACTAATTTATATAAACTAAAAGTCTAGTTATGAGATTGTATTGCTTGTACCTTAGAGGTTATACCAGCTCTGCCTAAAAGTTATTTTTTAGGTTTAATATAGTCCACGGCCTGAGTCTCATCCATGATCATATATGATTTCAGTGCCACTCTTGTCAGCTGGAATGGCAAGATTCTTGCCCAGCCTACTTGGTTCTAGTTTACTGGAGTGGCATAGTATTGAAATGTCACCACTTCCTTGATAATTTCTTTAGAGGTGGCCCAGTCTTGGGACTGGCACCAGTGCTGACAAAAATAACCAGTTGTAGTTGCACTAGTTTCTGATCAGTCCCCACATGTACTTCCATGATTTTCCTTCATTCCTAAATGGTGGTCAATGACAGCTAACTATGCCAGGAAGTCATACAGGCACAGTTGCAGGGAAATGCATAGCCCAAATGTGGTTTGCCCTTGGCAGCAGAGGTACTGCAAGAAAGTATAGTTTGGAAAGTCTGTGGCAAAACTGCCCATGAATACCACCTGTGAAAGTCCAAGAAGACACTCTCTGCAGGACATATGTGCACAGGCTTATTCAAATTCCACAAAATAAAATATTATCTTATTCTGGCTGTGCAATTTCCAAATAAAACAGGCAGCACCTTCATACGTGTCCAGTCCACATAACCCTTCCAGCCAGGGCCTGATCCAGCACAAGATGACCTAGGCAGCTGCCTAGGGCCCAGTGCTGGCTGGTGGGCTGGCCACACAAAATTAATTTAAAAAAAAGAAAAAAATCCCCATAGGTTCATAGGTAGGTACTAGGCTATCAGCCCGAGGGCCTACATAAGCCTAGCCAACAAGGTTACCTGGCTTACGCCACCCAAGAATGTTATTTTCCTTTGCCACTGTCGAGCAGAGACACAGAAGTGATCCCCGGGGTGTATTTCCTATTTCCCATCCACTTATCAAGATTTTTCTTGAAGAGTGCTAATGAAGAACTTTGCTTGACATAGATAGGTAGCCTGTTCCAGAGTATATGGGTAGCCTGTTCCAGAGTTCAATACAATAGAACCTTTCTGTAGTGACACCAAACACTTTAAAGCTGCAACTCAGTTATGCCAAATGGGAACTTATGAAGCTCAGCTCAGTTATGCCTAACAAGAACTTATGAAGTTCAGCACTTTTTAGCGCAGCAACAGCAAATAAAAAAGGTCTTCAGAGCAACTGTTTGAACCTCTATGTTTTGAAGCTCAGAATCCAGTGAACACCAAACTGGAACATAACAGGTTTGTTATAAAGCTCAGAATTCAAACATAATGTGTGTGTGTGTGTGTGTGTGTGTGTGTGTGTGTGTGTGTGTGTGTGAGAGAGAATGTGAAAAGCTCCAGTTTGGGTGGAACTGACTAGTTAAGTGATTTGTTCAGTCTCAAACCCTTTACCTTAGATACATGGAACAAGAGCCTTAATCCCATACCAGCTGTAAAACCCCCATTAGCATCTTTGGTAAGTCACTCAGGATTACAGTTGGTCATTTGAGATTCATAGATTTATTGGCTCAAAAATACATATTGATTCAAAATTTAACTTTTTAGGTGATTTAGATCAGTCTTCTGTTATGTCTCCAATTTTGTAGAACATCTCTGATTTTCCTTCATATTATGCCTTGTCCTTGAGTAAGTTACTTTGTGGTAAAAGGATCATTATATTGTGAACCATGTTCTCTGGATGTCATCCTTGGTTTCCTTAGTGTAGACGATGTGTATTATTTAGATGCAGTCGGACAGCATGAAGTCTGAGTATGTTAAAATTTTAACTATGAATGCATTTTAAATAATCTTTTTTTGCAGACACATGGGTGTGAAATTTATTGTGTTTAGGCAACAACAATTTGTCTAGCACTTGGTGCAGATGACTAAGGCTATGAGCAGTTAAAGAGCTTAGTAGTACAAGGTTTGATTCCCATAGCCTTAATTTGCCTTCTTTCTGACTCTGCCAAGTTGCTTCACTAGACAGTACTCCTGGGCTGCTCCAGAAAAGGGACACATGTTCAGTGGGATGTTAGCAAATGTATTATATATCTGACTTTTGAATTCTTGCACCCTTCACATATATTCTAATTAGTAATTCAAGTTATGCTATTAAGTATGTATCCAAGCACATCTGTTGTAGTTTAATGGGTTGTGAGATACATTTATACTAAATGAGTTTCAAGAGAAGTAGAGTTCGCTGTTTCTCATACTAAGTCTGTTTTCAAAGTGATTGTATTTTGTTTTGTTTTGCTTTGCTCAGAAAATGTCAGTGTTTTTTTGCAAAATCTGAAATAAAAATTTTTAAATGAAATCCAAATCTCTGTGATAATTGTAAAAGTAACATACAAATAGTATATATACTGACAGTTTTGAACAGTGTTTATGGCAAATGGGGAGAGAAAGTGCTAAGTAATGGGATATTGGTATAGGACTGATTTACCCTAAATAGAGTCCCATTTGCCATGATTCAGCTCCGATGAGCTTGGTGGTGTATGCTGCAGCAATACAGCATTATAGGATCATAGACAAGTACTAGACTAGCTGCCTTTGTGGGCCATTTTTTAAGCCTAGCCAATTTCCTTTTCAAAAATGAGAATCAAACCCTGTACCTTGTATCTGTGAGGTAAACACCTTAACTATTATGCCAACCCCCAACTCCAAGCCACTCAGGTAGGTCAGTCCTGTACCAACTAATGTCAGAGGGGAATAGCCATTTTTGATAACAGAAGACAGAGAGTGTCACAAATGAGATGTGGATATCCTGCAAACATGTAAGCCTCTTTCTCAATGTGATATGTTATATGCAGTAATATTTCTGATTTTTGTATAATTTGTGAGATGTTGAGCAAAAGCTGCTGCTGTAGCACTATATTGTTTGAAATTGTTTTGCTTTATTCACTGCTGTAAAGAATGAATTACTTCATTAATTGCCCTGGATTGTGTAATACAGTTTGGACAGGCTGCATTGAGAAATATACTTTTGTAGTACCTTCTTTACAGCCTCTAGCAAATGCAAAGGGGTTGGCATCTGTCATGTCATATAATCTGCATGATTTGCAGTGATGATCAGCACAGTCTGATCTTCAGGATCCATTATGTAGTCATTGTTGTATATTACTGGGATACAGTCTTTTCTACAAGATCGGACTGTAAAGGGTTTCTGTATTTAGTTAAAAGATGTTACTCTGGCAAGTAATGCAGAGGACTAAAGCTCTGACTTGTTAATGAGATGCTTCCTATACCAAGGGTACATGGTTTGAATCTTTCTCCCTTCATTTACCTACTGTGTGACATTGAGCAAATCACTAACCACACAGTGCTTTAGGGCAATTATGAATTTTAGCTAGGCTCCTAAATGGTGACCAGGACTACATGCCTGGTAATTATGAACATGTTCTCATTGTTTGCTAGCCATTTTCCACTGTATATCTGATCAAGCTCACAAAATGTTATGGGAATATCGCCAGCACCGAATTTTCAATGTAATATAGGCAATTAATTCAAGGGCAGCATACACTGCATTTGTAGATGAAGTACTGAATTGTAAAATTGTTTGCCAGCAGTAGTCTCTGAATTAGTAATAGTTCTTCTTAATGTGGAATTCTTCAGATGACTTTACTTCTGTCGATATTGTGCATATTTGGCTTAACATATTTACTGAATGGTTAATATTTCTTATGCTGTCATAAATAATCTATTTCAACTGTGCTATATATGGCTGGATTGTGTAGCATGATGCTAGTGATCTTTATAAAGTTTCGTGTAGTTAATCCAAAGCTACCAGTAAAGTAAATAATTTATTTCTTTATAACAATAAGGGGGCGTATACAGTCAAAGTGGCTATAACTGATGGTGAGGATGGGGGCTCTATGGGGATGAAAGTACATTAGACTTTTATCATCTGGTCATTTTTAAACAGCCTTTAGTCTAGTGTAGCAGGGCTAGTGTATGTGTGTGTGTGTGTGTGTGTGTGTGTGTGTGTGTGTGTGTGTGTGTGTGTGTGTGTGTGTGTGTGTGTGTGTGTGTGTGTGTGAATTAAGGTGAAATATTTTGGCTACTGTGTGTCTGTCTGAAATAAATTTTTGGGTTAAGGAGGTGTCTTTGGATAAAAATGACTGACACTACAGAGCTGATAAAGTTAAAAAATCATTGGTCTGTCTTTGCAAGACTAGTGTGTATTTGTGTTAAGTACATTGGAATATGTTACTGTGATCATTTTTATCACAGTCAGACATGATATGTACATAGTCGATAAACTGTCTGTAACTGGTGAGTATGGATATTGGTGAATTATAAAAACAGCAGTCTGAGTGGCTTTTATGTTTGAAATGTTCTAAAATAGGTACTTTTTCATTTCTGGTTCATACATTTTCTTTCCCTGATTTCTAAAAAAAATGTTTAAAAATTCAAATTTAAAACCCATTCTTAAGAAAAATTGCTCTACTAAACAGGAAATGTAATTTTAAACAATCAGAAAGGCAAGTCAAAGAACACATGCAATTAAGCATGGTCCTAAAATGTGTGTAGGGGGTCCTATGGTTTGAAAAAAGACCAAGGCCCAAGGTACAGAGATGCATTTTCAATGAATGTCATGAGCTACAAGGGAGGAGCAGTTTACTGTTGCTCATGCTAAGTCTGTTTTCCATGTGAGACTGTTTTTGTTTTGTTCAATAAATGACTATCAGTGTTTTTTGCTATAAAATTTGAAATAAAAGTTTTAAATTAAACCAAAAATGTAAAAAAGAAAATAGTATGCACAATGACAGGTTTGAAAAGAGTTTATTGCAAATGGGGAGAGGCAGCAAAGTAATGGAAGCGCCCCATTTGACCATGATCTGCCTCTGCTTTCAGCATACAGGCTGCCAAAAAGAAATTCTGAGGTGGCAGCAGAGCTATCAACTTTTACCAAACAAAATTTGGATCACAGTGAAAAATAACTAGGGAGAAGGTCCCACATTAGTGACACATTTTAAATGGGGTCTATATTACTTTGTTGAATGACTATTCAGTGAATAGCCATTTGTTGAACACCTATTTAGTGAAGCCACTCTTCAAATAATGGCAAAAAAGCAGTTGGCCAACCGATTGACTGAAAAAAAATAATAAAAATTAAAACCTGACAAGGTAGGGGGTTATGCTCCCACAACTAAATATAACAACTCTGAGATCACACTACAGTGAGGAAAAGGGCAAATTCCAGACAGTGGCCAACTGCTGCTTGTCCTAGTTAAAATTTGCCATTGGATGAAGATTTGCTTTGCTAAATAGGTATTTGGTTATTCTTTGAATAGCCATTTGACAAAATAATACAGGCCCTTTTTAATTTCAGCACTATTATCTTAGAAATTCCCAAAATGATTTCCAATTTTAGGAGGAATGGAACATAACTTTGAGAAACATCAGGTTGTGTCCCTACAAAATAGGGATAGTTGAGCGGTCTGGGTGGAAGGCATCTCTAAAGCCATACTTTCAGCTCTAAAACAGGCACTTCCTCAAAATATAATCCATAGGTTACACTCCACAGGTCAGCCCAGTTGGGCTCTCTCCCATTTCATGAATCCATGTTTTCCTTTCAAATGGTCCTTCAGTGAAGTATTAACTTCCTGAATTTAGCCCTCCAGGCTATTCCTTTTTACAGCTTAGTAATTGACTAATAAGACCGTGTTATCTGGGTAATCTTTGTAATTGTGTGTCTTCCAATGAAAGAAAGGGTAGACTGCCTACTAGGGTTCTTCTTCTCCAAACTTATTTAAAGGAGAACCACACCCACTAAAAACATGTTTATTTCATCATGTCTTGATGTTTCCTACATTTTAACACCAGTTTTGGCTTCTATATACTTTTTTTAATATTCTTAAATGTAATTCCAGAGTCTGCCCACATGGAGTCCGGCATCTTGATTTTTTAGTCTACCTGTAGGTATCCCACAATGCAGTGTTTGGCTTTAAAATATTACATCATAGCCCCTAAGCTCCTGTCAATGCAGTGACTTTACATGTGTTTTCACATATACCCTGCTTTTTTTAGTCAGTCAGGTTTAATTACCGTTTCTTGCTTTTCAGTAACTACTTAAAAGACAAAGGGCTAATCACACAGAACAGTATTCTCAGTGACTGTTACAACTTTTTCTTTCTAAATGGCCAGTTTTCATTCTTTTGTTATGCTTGAGTTGTAGTCCTAAAACTTGAGTTGTAGTCCTTAAACTCATCACCCCTCCCCTAAACACCTATCCTTTGTATCTGTCAAAGTGGCAAACTTGCTGTTTCCTGTTGTGAGCTATGAATCACAGAAGGAAAGTTCATGTGCTTAGAATACTGTTCTGTGTGATTATCCCTGGTGGAATCACAATATCAATTGCTTATACAACAAAAGTAAAAAAAAATCTTGGCCAAGTGTAGGAGGAACAAAGCCATACATATTAAAAGCCCCCTGATTAATTTATCACCATAGGGGAGGCAAGGCTCTTGCCACCCCTATAGTGCCTTTTTTAGGCAGTGTTCCAAAGACCAAATTACCACTGTAATGGCTAGAAACAAATGCAATCTGAGGGTCATGCTGCTCAATGCTAGAAGTCTAAATCACAAAATGCACTCACTCAAAGCACTCCTTAAAATGGAGAACATCAACATTTGTGCTGTAACACAGACCTGGCTCAAGGCAGCAGAAAGCACTCCTGCACTACCAGGCAATAACTCATTCCATACCTTTCAGCCCCAGAACTTGGATCAAAGCTCCAAAGGCGGTTGTGTTTCCATATTCATAAAGGATGTGCACACCTCCAGACTGGTAGCCCAAGTATCTGAGATACTTCAGGTGCAGCTAACATTAGGTTAGACAGCGATTCAGGTCATAGCCTGCTATAGGTCCCCAACCATGCCTCAAGACTCACACTCCATGTTCCTAAGCACCCTGGAGAATATTAGGGTCCAACCTAATACTCTCATAATGGGTGTCTTCAACTACCCCTCCATTAACTGGGAAAACTCCTCATGTACCAATACACTTGCCCAACGTTTCCTGGAATTCATTAATTCCAATGCCCTGGACCAGCTCGTTCTTACCCCCACTAGAGGTAGCAGTATCCTTGACCTGGTCATTACTAACATGAGCGACCATTGCTCTACACCAATAGTCAACTCCTCCCTGGTTAGATCTGACCACAAACTAATCACCTTGGAAATCCACATACCCCCCCCCGCAAAGGTAACCACCATGAAAAACTTCTCCAAAGCTAACTTTGGGCTCCTAAAAACAGAGGTGGCTAACTTCACGGCACCCATGCAAATGGAGAATAGTTGCATGACCACTGAATCATACACCAATGCACTGTATGAACACGTACACAAATGCATGGATCTTGCCATACCCAACAGAGCCAAGATGCTCTCCTCCAAAAAAAGGAAGCCAGTATGGTGGTCCCCTGCCATAAATAAATTCTACAACAGGAGGAAACTGATGTGGAATAAGGTGAAGTCCCAAGAATGGAAAAACTTCCTTATCAGCCTCAACAAAATGTTGAGATCCCTTATCAAATCCTCTAAAGCTAGCTATGAAAACAGAACTGCAGCAGATAGTAAACACAACCACAAGGCCTTCTATAGTTATGTTAAGTATCTTCATGGCAATAGCCAGATTTGCTCTGAGCTACTGCACAATGGTACCTCCTATACTGAGCCAACAGATATTGCCAATAAACTGGCCAACAGATTCAGTACCAACCTTACCCCTCCCCCCCAAAGGACTAGACACAATACCAGTAGATTGCCAGGCACCCAGTATTACTGCTGCAACAGGTCACAAAAGTACCTCACAACACACCTAATACACTTGTAATAGGTGACTCTATTGTCAGACATGTTGACATCCCACTCACCAGACTGAACAAGGAGAAGGTCACTGTAAGCTGCCTGTCGGGTGTCAGGATCCACCACATAACACAAGCACTCAGGTCACTCCAGAGCAAGTACAAATATGACTCCGTCATTGTCCATGCTGGTGTGAATGACCTGAGATGACCTGAGATGTACCTCCCTGGACTACATGAAAAGAGACATAGAGGAGCTCTCTGATCATGTGGCCCAGGCTGTTATGACCCTGACCTTGAGTAGCATCTTGCCCTCACCAAGAATGATGCCACAGTATAAAGACAAAATGATCAATTTTAACAATTGGCTAAAGTATTGGTGTCATTCAAAGAGAATCTAGTGTCTGTCAGCCTGGGATGACATGTTCGACAAGCCACGTTGCTTCGCTAGGGATGTCTTGCACCTGTCACCCCTGGGCTTTCGAATACTGGCTAAGACTCTTGCCACCCCCATAGTGCCTTTTTTAGGCAAGGCTCAAAAGACAAACCCACCTCCATAGACAACACAAGGAAAAAAAAAACTAAGGGTAATGCTGCTCAACGCCAGAAGTCTAAATCTCAAGATGCACGCACTCAAGACTCTCCTCAGTATGGAGAATATCGATATCTGTGCAGTAACAGAAACCTGATTCAAGGCTCCCTAGAGCACCCCAGCACTACCAGGTTATACCTCATACCATGCTTTTCGCCCCCAAAACTCGGACCGAACCACAAAAGGAGGGGGTGTATCCATATTCATCAAAGATACCCATACCTCCAGGTTAGTGGCACTGCATGAAGCATCGGAGACCATCCATGTGCAACTAACAGTGGGCAAAACTGCCTTTCAGTTTGTAGCCTGCTACAGACCACCCTCCCAAACTCAGGAACCTCACTCAGCTTTCCTGAAAACACTGGAGAATATGAAGGTCTCTCCCAACACCATTATATTGGGTGACTTCAACTACCCAAACATTGACTGGGAAAACTAATTAAGCCCCAACACCCTCGCCCAATGGTTCCTAGAATTTATAAACTCAAATGCTATGGAACAACTGGTCACCACTCCCACAAGTGGGGAAAACATATTGGACCTGGTCATCACCAACATGGGGACTCTATGTTCCACACCAGAGGTATACCCCTCATTGGTAAGATCTGACCATAAATTAATCTCACTGGACATCCATATCCCATCCCCACTGCCAGCCAAGGAAACCAAGGTGAAGAACTTCTCAAAAGCAAACTTCACACTTCTCAAAACCGAGGTGGAATCCTTCAAAGCCCCAGGGCCAGTGGAAAATACAGCCCAAATCGCAGAATCCTTTACAAAAGCATTCTATGGACACCTACAGGAATGCATGGATCATGCTATCCCAAATAAAACCAAGACACACTCCTCCAAAGGCAGGAGACCTGTCTGGTGGACCCTGGCCATAAATAAGCTATGCAACAGAAGGAGGAAGCTACTACATGATAGGGCAAAATCCCAAAAAGGGAAGGCATCTCTGATCAGTACTAGCAAGAAACTACGATCCCTCATAACATCATCTAAGGCCAGCTTCGAAAGAAAAATTGTGCAAGACACTAAAGATAATCACAAGGCCTTTTTTAGTTATGTCAGGAACCTAGGTGGCAACTCCCAGATATGCTTTGAGTTAGTGCAAAATGACAAAAAATACACTGAACCCACAGACATTGCCAACATCCTGGCAGACAGGTTCAGTGCAAACTTCTCCCCCCCTTCCCCCCCAAAAGAGCAAATGTCTATCCCAACAGAGTGTAGCCTCCCTGACATCACAGATGCACAGGTGAGAGCTGCCCTCTCCAAAGCAAAAAACACAGCATCAATGTGACCAGACGGTGTCTCGGGCTGCGTCTTACACAAGATCCAAGAAGAACTGAACCCTCACATAAAGTCACTGTTCAATCTCAGCCTTACTACAGGATATGTACCCAAGGAATGGTGTACAGCAACAGTGGTCCCACTCCACAAAGGTGGTGCCACAACAGACCCCGGAAACTATCGCCCTATAAGCCTGACTAGCCTGGTCTGCAAAGCTATGGAGCGTATCATCGTGGAACTCATAAACAAAGACATTGGGAACCTCCAGACACTAGGTCCTACCCAATTTGGCTTTGTTAAGGGCAGATCTTGCCTCTTGAATCTGGTCGACTTCTTTGAAACAGTTACCAAGGCCATAGATGAAGGGAAGGTAGTCCACACAGCCTACCTGGACCTCGCAAAAGCCTTCGACACAATACCCCACTCGGGCATCATAAATAAGCTCACCAGCTTAAATATCAACCCCTATGTCACAAGATGGGCTGCAAACTGGCTCAGGGATAGAACCCACATGGTCAGAATTGCAGGTGCCAGGTCAGACTCTAAACCAGTTACGAGTGGCATCCCACAAGGCTCAGTCCTGGGACCAATCTTGTTCGGTATATATTTCTCTGAGATACAGGCTAACACGGGTGGACTATGGCTGACCAAGTTCGCTGATGACTGCAAACTGGGTGCCATAATCAACTCTCCGGCTGACACAAGCATCCTCCAAAAGGGTCTCACAGAGAGGGATAACTGGTGCCAGAGCCATGGCCTAAAGCTAAATGCCAAAAAGTGCATAGTCATCCCCTTTGGGAAAAACAAAATGCCCACAAACTACCACATAGGTGGTAATCCATTAAGTACGGAAGAAGTAATTAGGGACTTGGGGACCCAAGTAGATAGTAATCTCTTCTTTGACAATCACGTTGCCAAAGTGGTTAGAAAGACCTTCTATATAGCCCACCTTATCACAAAAGGGTTCACATCTAGATCAAGAGAGGTCATTGTGCACCTCTACTCATCACTCATCAGGCCCATAATTGAATACAATGCCCCATTTGGGATGTACCTTACCCGACACCTACAGCAACTGGAAAGACCCCAAAAGTACTTCACCAAGAGGATCAAGGGACTCAAACAGATGCCCTATGCAGCTCGGCTAAAGAAACTCCAGCTCTACTCAGTTGCTTACTGCCTACTCAGAGGCGATCTGTGCCTGACGTATAAAGCCATGTCCAACCCAGAATTAATGGACATGCTCCACCTCAGGAAATCCAAATCCCTTAGAGCTACATGCTCCAGGGAGTTGAACCTCAGCACAGAAATAAATAGGACATGCTGGAGGGACAGATTCATATCCCAGAGGCTCCCCTCACTCTGGAACAAAATTCCAATCCATGTTAGGCAGAGCCCCTCACCGACTCTCTTCAAGAGAAATCTTGACGAGTGGATGGGAGATCGTAAGTTTACCCCTGGGATCTCTTCTGTGTCCCTGCTAGACAGAGGCACAGTAAACTAACCTTAAAAGGGCTATCTTCTGTGACCTACTATACAGAGGCACAGTCAACTAATCTAAAAGGGTGGCGAAAGCTAAACACACTCTGGCTAGGCTTATAAATGCCCTAGGACAGATAGCCTAGTATCATCCTATGAACAAAGAGCCTAGGCCTTAAACATTTGTCCTATATGGACAGACTCAAAAACCTCCAACTATTCTCTGTCTCATACCGCCTACTTAGAGGCAATCTCTGCTTGACTTACAAAGCCATGTCTGACCCAGCTCTGTTATAAATTCTACGTCTAAAGAAATCCCAATCCCTCTGCACCACACATTCCAGAGACCTCAACCTCATTACCACAATCAACAGAACATGCTGGAGGGACAGGTTCATAACCCAGAGACTGCCCATGCTATGGAATAGATTTCCCATACATGTCAGGCAGAGCACCTCACTGGCCCCCTTCAAGAGAAATCTTGATGCGTGGATGGGAAACAGAAAATTCACCCCAGGATCACTCCAGTGGCTTTACTCTACAGAGGCGCTGGGAACTAAGGTTGGGTGGCACGATGCCAGGGTAATCCTATGAGCTAGGCTTGTAAAGGCTCCAGGGTCATTAGCCTAGTACACGCCTATGAACCTATGAACCTATAATTGGGCAGCTAAGAGGGTTAATTAATACTTCAAAAACTAAATTTGAAGAAAATAGAGCTTCTCAGGCAAAGGAAAACCACAAAGCATTCTACACTATGTCTATAACCTCAGGGGAACTACACAGTAATGCTCAGAACTTCTTATAAATTTCATCACCCACTCTGAACTGGAGGTCATTGCCAACCTTTTGGCTGACATCTTCAGTTCAAATTCCACTCCCTCACGTTCCCCCTGATAGCCCTAAGGAAATACTGCATACCACAATCCTTTCAACCATTACTAGGGAACTGATCATTGATGCACTTTCCAAGGTCAAAAACACTGCATTGATGGGCCATGATAACATTCCAAGATGCTTAATAAATAGCATGAAACATGACCTCTCTGGTCCACTTGAATCATTTTTCAACTGGAGCCTTCAGTCAGGTTTTGTGCCCAGGGAAAGGAAGATGGCTACAGTCATTCTCCTGGACAAAGGAGGTCCAACCACTGATCTGGGTTAAGTACAGACTCACAAGTCTTACCAGCCTCATATGTAAGGCCATGGAAAGAATCATCATGGACACAATAAATAAGGACATAGGTAACTTGCACACGCTGGACCCATCATGCTTCAGCTTTGTTAAAGGAACTCTTTTGAGTAGGACGCCAAAGCACTGGATGAAGATAAGACTATGCACACAGCTTACCTTGATCTGGCCAAGGCTTTTGATGTAATATCCCATTAAGACATTATAGACACGCTCACTAATTTAGGTAAAAACCCTTTTATCACCTGCTGGATAGCCGACTGGCTCACTGATAGGAACAGGGAGGTCAAAATAGGTGAGGCTGCCTTCACCAAGAGGCCAGTCACTAGAGGAGTTCCTTAGGGCTCTGTACCGGGCCTCCTCCTTTTTGGCATCGTTTTCTCTGAAATGGAAACAAATGCTGAAGTTTTATGGCTGATAAGTTTACAGATAATTACAAGCTGGGGGTTATTATCCACTCCCCTGCAGACATTAGCATGCTTCAAGAAGGTTTTTCTCTGGCTAACAAATGGTGCTAAAGCCATGGTCTTAAACTCAGCACTAGGAAATGCATAATTTGTATCTTTTGGGAAGTCAACCATCCTGGCTAATTACCATCTTGATAATATGTCCCTAAAAGTCAGCACAGTGGTCATGGATCTGGGTAAGCACACAGATAGTAGGCTTTCCTTCGACTACCACATGGCCACAGTGGTGAGGAAATCCTTTTATGTTACACAATTGATAAGTAAGAGCATGGCATCTAGGTCAAAGAGTCATTATCCCACTGTACTTCACCCTTATCAGACCATTCATAGAGTACAGTACTCCCTTTGGTATGTACCTGACCAGGCATATGCTGCAACTAGAGTGACTTCAGAGGTTCCTTACAAAAAGAATACAAGGCATAACAAACCTATCTTATGCAGAGCACTGTAAAGCTCTTTCCCTGTGCTCAGTCTGCTATAGATTGCTGAGGGGTGATCTATGCCTGACTTACAAGGCAACTGTAAAACCCACACTTATGAATATCCTATGTATTTGTAAGTCAAAGAGTACCAGAAATACAAGGTCTAGGGACCTAAATTTTGTCTGTGACTTAAAAAGAACATGCTGGAGAGACAGATATGCATCCTGGAGACTGTCTCTCCTATGGAACAGGCTTCCCATTCAATTGAAGCTGAGTTTATCTATTACCCAGTTTTAGTACAGCCTAGACCAGGGTATGGGGAATAGTAAATTTACACCAGGCCTGGCACCCATGTTCCTTGTGGATGAGGTAGCTTATAAATGCCTAGCCCTCCGTGTTCTGTTTGGATATTGGATATTCTTATTTTTTCATGAAAACTTGGCTAGACTTATAAAGCCCCCCCCCCCCCGGGTCATTAGCCTAGTAAAAAGTCTATGAATCTGTTGCTCTGGTTGGTTCCACTGCAATACTTGTTGCTTTAGAAAGGCGTTGGACAATGATGGAAGATGTCATTGCATAAGCAGTACAAGAAATATTATTGCTGAGAAAGGAAGAATAACCAGAAAAATCCTCATAACACAAATTGAAGAAGAGAAAGGTGGCCATATTCTGATGTAAAATAGCAAAACAGTGTTGCATTGTAACACAAAAAAAACAAGAACAGAAGTTACAAAAGTGAAATACTTTTACAACTAATAAAGCACATTTTTAATTTTACAACATTCAGGAGAAAGGGCACATTCCCATCACTGGCACAGAGGAATATCAGAATTACTTTCATGTCCCTTCCTTTACAGTACCTGCCGTCAGTCGCATACAATTCAACAAGCTAATTTAGCAAGCTTGATCCACTGCAATGACAATTTTGACATCTTAGGAATAGTATGGGGTAGGATCTCTCCACAGCTGAATGACTATAAGCTTTTACTCTAACAAAGTCTGCAATTTAGGTACTTTCTTTGGCTGGAGCTGTACAAGTGCTAAAATAGCATAAAACAGTCTTTGAGAGAAATACAAATGAGGGTCAATTAAGGAAGGAAAATGGAACTGGTCCTGCTATGTAAGGTGTATACAATGACTGGGACTTGTACTACTGCCATTGTATTTTAATGCAATGTCAAAACAGCACCACTTATGTCTAGCATGACTCATATAAACTGGACTTGAAATGGATTTTGGGAAAGAGAACTAAAAGCAGGGAAAACAAGGATCATGCTATGTCAGGCCCCTTGATGACCATTTCGTGAAAAAGAATTACAATTTTGTAAAAAGCATTTAGCATGATTTTGTTGCATTAAAATAGCTTGGAAAACAAAGATGCAATTGGAAAAAAACATTGTTTAAATCCTAAGGTGGTGATTTTCTTTCAAACTTGAATTCTGCCCTTTATTTTATGATAAATTAACTCTCTCCATTTCTCTCTGTAGCCATATATTTAATTGAAACAACACTCCCATTCTGAGACATCCTCACAATGAACTACACATAAGCAACTGCCCACCACCTGCAAGGTGAAGGATGGAGGCTTAGGTGTGATTTCAATTAAATAGCAGGCAGGGAAAAAGATGGTTTAAGACAGTTTAGATACAAAAAGAAAACTGGCATTTGGGACATAGAATGTCACATCTTTGCTGGGAAACCATCTGGATATCATGTGGGAGGTTGCATAGTACCAGCTAGAATTAGTTATCATTACTTCTATGCACATCATTGGTTCATGAACCAGACGTCTTGTGTGGTATATCTCTTTTTTTACTTTGAAGATGACTCAGAGTCCCTAATTGAGTGTGAAGATATTCATAAACCTCCAGCTAGGTGCTACTGATAGGAATTAATGCTAATGAATTACTGGGTTACCTCACTGTGACTGTGAGAGCTGCTGAAAGGAAACCAGTTTCTGTGCCTAATAACTGCCCAGAGTATTCAGCTGTATTAGAAACCATGGCTGGGTTGTGGTTCTTGTTAAGGCACCAGCTATGAATTGTGTGTTTGTTTGGTGACTTCACTGATCAAGTGGATTGCCTGGGTCATAGTCAAGAGCTTACACCAATGACACTGTTGCATCCTTGCTGTTTGCAGATATTATAATTTCAAATGACTGGCATTCAGCATGCGCTACAATTATTCACTGCTGAGTATGAAGCAGCTGGGAGAAACATCAGCACCTTGAAATCAGGGGTTGTTATTTTGTCTATAAGAAGTATGGATTACTTTCTCTGGATGAGAGGGTAGAAGCTACTTCAGGTAGAGGAGGGAGCTTAAGTATCTTAGGGTCTTGTTAATGAGTGAATGCAGTGGGGATCATCTGGATACTGACCAGTGGATTGTTACAGCAGTATTAGCACTTCAGATGTTGCATTAGACTGTAGTTGTGAAATGAGAACTGATTTTTTTTTTTCAAATGACTCTATTTACCAGTCACTCTGTGGCCCACCTATGGTCATGAGCTTGAGTAGTGACTGAAAGGATGACATTGCAAATACAAGCAGCAGAAACAAACTTCCTTGGGAGGGCAGGCAGCTTTGCTTTCTGCGATCCTGTAACAATCTCCCTAATATGGAAAGATGTTTTTAGTACAACTACTGCTCCTTCATGTTAGGTATAGTCAGTTAAGGTTGTTAAGGTACCTTCTGAGGATGACTTCTTGGGCTCCTCATATGAGAAGTGTACTGGAGTGAATCCAGAAGAAGGGATTATTTTTGTCTTTCCTGAGAATAACTGAGAATCTTGCCAGATGAGATGCAGACTTTTGCTGGGCATAGGGAAGTCTAGTTTGCCCTGCTCAGTTTGTGACAGCCATAATGCTCACCTGGACAAATGGCTTAAAAAGCAGTGCTGAAGATAAGTGATCACTCTCTTCTAGCCTCAGGACCAGAGCTATGAGGATCTTATCTATCTTGCTTTGGAAGTCTCACAGTCTTTATTGGCTTCTTGTCACAACATCTTCTGGACCACAAAGGACCAACTGATGCAGGGTCAATCAGCTTTTAATTGCCAGTCCATGCTCCTCTCACATTTCTACCTTTGTACTCCTTACACCTCCTGAGTACTAAATTCTACACCACTTTGTATTCTCTGCCCTAACTGCTCATTCCATTCTCACATTTTGTCCCCTGAACTCAGCAGTAACCCTAATCATCTTGTGTATATATATATATATATATATATATATATATATATATATACATATATATATATATATATATATATATATATATATATATATATATATACATATATATATATATATATATATATATATATATACAACTAGTCTATTTTACATACCTTTTACTGATTCAATATTAACTTTACTAGGTTAACTAAAGACCACTGTTTTATAGGGTGGCTACCTTATATTTTTGCTGTATACTTGTATGTCTTTTATAATTAGAATTCAGGGTCAATACATCACCTTAGTTAAATAATGAACTGGTAAATAACTCAAGATATACTATTACCTCTAAAGAACATGATATAAACAGAAATAAACTGCATAACTGCAGTGAAGGCACACATGCGCGTGAGACATACACACACACACACACACACACACACACACACACACACACACACACACACACACACACACACATATACACACACACACACACACACACACACACACACACACACACACACACACACACACACACACACACACACACACACACACACACACACGCATGTGTGCATGCATGTACTTCTGTGAAAATGAGAATGAGCAGTCCCCTAGCAGGGTTGCATTAAGATTAAACATAAACCTCATTTGTGACTTTTCTACTCTTTTTAAGGCTGACCTCATGATGCGAATATGGAGAAGATTTGGAGTGTTTATTGAGAAGACCTTCAATATTACCAATGAAAAAAATTATTTCATGACTCTGAGTGAATTAATTGGCAGATACCTAATTTATGTTTGATTAACTATGAGATCAGCATGGAAAAATATGCTGTAAAACAAGTACCCAAAGAAAGAAATTCTAAACCATGGTGGATTTATGGATAGAGAACAAACTGAAAGCAGTACGATGCTTCTTAATGGACAACTGAATAAGTTACATATGAAAAGTTAGTAAAGTTTTAGGCATTAAGGCTGCTTGTTTCTTTTTGCCTAGATTACATAAGATGTTATGGCAGACTGCTTTATACTAATGGAGCCTCCACATAAAGTAATTATGCTGTATTATATTAAGCATGCAGGCGGTGGTTCTCAAATATAAAGATGATGACGTGAAATATAAGATAATGCATAGTTCCTATTACTTGAGCAAATATTTCTTAAAATCACAAGTGTTCATTTGTGCAGAACTATGTCTTTAACTAAATTGCTTTCCCACAGTCTGTATTCCAGGTAATCAGAACATTTTGGGCTTAAGTAATACTTAACATTTGATTTGCAGAGGCAAAAATGCAAATTGCATGAATTTATTGTTTTTTTTCATAATGTATTTCAGTTTATGTAAATAAATCTGTAGTTCTGCTATAATCTACCATGGCATATGTTTACGACTAGGCAAATATATTTTGGGCAAAATATTTTTCTCATTTATTTTGTTAACTGCACAATAAATAAAGAAAATAAACGCATTCTTATTGTTCTGTCTTTTAAATACCAAGCCTTGTCTTTGTTTTAAGTAAGCAAAAATGCATACTTTGTATTCTAAAGGAAAAAAATATATTATGGTACAACAATGGAAACATAGTGGTATGTACAATTCAGTAAGGGGAGCATTTAAAATGTTGGGACCTGCTAAAGCAACTCCCAAAATATGAAGACTGAATGGTTAAAAGATCGGACTTAAATATCCTATGTTTGAGATGCCATTTCTCAGAATATTCTATTTCTGCAAGGTATGTTGATCTCTGAGTTGGTATATATAAGTTTGAGGGGTGTGAGAGGCTTGCCCCCACATGGGGGTGCAGGGGAGCTTTCCCCCTGCAAAAAGAAGTAAAAGGAGAAGAGCGATTTTTAAGATTTGCTCTTCTCCTGTCTTTTCGGTCTTTTTTCCTGTCTTGTCAGCACTCAACAGTTTGAGTGCCGACATTTCAATAGGGAGATGGAGTAGTAGTATATGCAATATTCAAAACAAGCCTATGGGGACTTCATCCTGTTATTATGCTATGGGTTTCATACTTGCAGTCAATGTTCATTCGGTTCCCAAACTATCGATTCATCATACTCTGTGACGCTAAGTAGCATTGAACAAGGAAGCATATATTCAGTGTTTTCCTCCATTTCTGTTGTGCTAAAAGATTTTCTTGCCAACCTACCATTTCATAGTAGTTTTCGCTGTAAGTATAATTTAGTAGAAGTTGAATTATCAGAATACAAAGGCATTGAATCTGAAGTCATTGATGCCAGCATTCTGAAATTCAACATTATGAACAACTGAATACTTTGAAACAAAAACTTTTCATAAAAGGAAACACAGTTTCCTTTTGCGATCAGACCACTAAAACCCCAGGACACATTCAGCTCAAATTTATCTGAATAGTGTCAGTGTTATGGAAAAGGATTTTTTAGAGGTAAGCTGCAGAGCTAGGATTGAGGGAGGGTAAGGGTTAGAGCTATCAGGTATTAGTAAAGTGTAGCAGGGAGGTTTGGAGTTCTACAGTTTAGCAAAGTATCAGAGTATAGATAAGCACCATTATGAGTTTTGGATTGTTGAGTTTAGCGAGCTTTGTTCTGTGAGTGTGTAGCAGTTTAATAACTGGCTGATGATAGGGTATCTTTTTGGTGTATAGACACTGTTGTAGATTCATGCATATTTCAAAGCCACTGAGTCCTATGACCATTCATGCTTTGCCAATACCCTCCTTCAGGCTGCACCTCTTTTCTCCAAGGAAGGCCATACTGGTCAATCCTGAAGTAAATTTCTGGCAGCCTACCAAGTTATCTAGTTTGTTTAAAGGAGTTACATTACTTAACATACTGAATAAATTTATTCTAGATGTTTGGAAAGCCTTGGAATATAACCTGTCCTCTCACCATGTTTTATTTATCTGTTGTTGAAAATTTAGTTGTTTGGTTCTAGTACTTGTGGAGATACTGGACTTGCAGAGAAACATGAGCTCCAGAACAACAGCGTCTCCAATGGCATGGTAAGACATGGAGATCACTCCTCAGAAGTCTAGAAGACTTGAATAAAGAAACAGAGCTTCCATACTCTCTTGATAGTTTAGGGACTTTAGGCATGTGTTATTTTTGGTTAGGAATCAATGGAGTCTTTCTAATTGTTTGATATGTTTAGTGAGATATATCCCAAAGTGAGCATTGTACTCAATAATTGGCCTGATCAATGCTGAGTTTAAGGAAGTGATTACCCCTTTAGACCTTGATATTCCTTCTGTAAGTAGCTGTGCTAAATAAAATGATTTTTTGACAACTGTCATCACATGATGGTCAAAAGAATGGAGCTATTGAATCATGTACCCAAACCCCTGACTAAATTTTTGTTTTTTGGTGGTGTGTTATTTATACAATATGGTAAGGCTTGGGGATGTCTACCAAAAGTAATGATACTACACTTTTTAGCATTTAGACTGAGCCCATTTTTAGAACACCAAACATTTACTAGGAAAAGTTCATTCTTGAGGGTTTGAATGTCATAGGGTGATTTAAAAACAACCCCTTGTTTGTACTTGTCTGTAAACTTTGTTAGCCAGTGGTCTTGGCTCTATGCTTGGAGATCTGAGAAGTAAATAACAAAAAGGAGATATCCCAGCACTAAGCCCCAAAGGATGCTGCTGGCCATTTTCCTATTTTCTTATATAGCACCTGCAATTCGCAAGTACATGGATTTTGTTTTTCAGCTGGTTTGTTATCCATTGTACCACATATGGGTCATTCTTTAAAGCATTTAGCTTTTTAAATGATAGCATGGGGAATGGTGTTGAAGGCCTTGGCTAGGTCAAGATATATCACGTGTACTGCATGGTCACCATTTATAGCCTCTATAATCCTTTTGAAGAAATTTATTAAATTAAATAGGATCCTTTCTTCACAAAGCCAAACTGTTGAGAGTCCAGTCTAACAAGATTAGTTTATAAAGTCAGTTATAATACATTCCATGGTTTTACAGGTGAGACCTGGAAGGCTGACAGGTCTGTAATTACCCAGGGTATGTTGTAAGGCCACTCTTAATGAGGGGCATCATCACTACAGTATGGCACTTGTCAGAGTTGAAATCATTAGCCAAACTTAGGTTAAATAGTTTGAGTGTGTCTGCAAGTGCATGTTTAATACTATTAATTAAGCAACCAGGCATATTGTCAGGTCCAGTGGAAGAAGTAATTTTTTTGTCTTGGTTAGCACTTTCAGTAAATGGTCTTTAGAGATATCTGGAGAAGTAAGACATTCAGATATTTTGTGTCATTGAATAACAATTTCAGGAGTGAAGTTGACACTAAATTTATTGGCAATGTTTATTGGGTTGCTTACTCTGTCAGAATAGGAGGCATCATTATGTATGTATTCTGAAAATTGTGGGCTATTGTGTTTTAGTTTTCTAATATAGCTAAAGAAGGACTTATTATCTTTGGCTTCATAGGCCCACCTATCTACATGAGCTCCTTTAGTGGACCTGACAGTTTTCTTTGTTTTTTTTAGTGGTTTTAGTAGTATCCATGAGAAGAGGGATTTTCAGTCTACTAAATAATTTTAATGTGTTTTTTCTTTTGCTGTACAGAATGTTGTGGGCAGTCTTAATATAAGAATAGGCTGTAGATTAGATATTACAGAGTGATGTGTTCAGTTAATGTGGTTACTTGCAAACATTCTGTGTTTATTTTAGACTTGCTTCAGTTTGGCTAGCTGAAAGTACAGTAGGTTAGTGAGGATTGGTAAGCAATATGGGAGTTTTGGGAGTAGGTAGGCCTGAGCTACAGCTTTATGTGAATATTCTGTTAGGAAAGGTTTCACAATGAAGAACTCAGTCATGCTTATATTTTTTAACTGCATTTTGGATGTGCTAAATGAATCTTAATCTGAGCCATGTTACTATTCCTATTAATTTTATATTTTTGTACTAACTTAATTCTGGTATTACTGACTGATCAATATCTTTGTTGCAAGAGTTTGATTGCTGGTTTGGGAGGTGGAAGTACAATTCGTTTAGTTTGCTCTGGCCTGTTTTCAGCAAATAAATGCAATAGGTTTTTTTGGAGTGGTTTGATTGAAGAGGTAGCTCATATTAGTGTTTAGTCATCTGCATATTGGATTAGACTAGCCTGCTGAGAATATAAGCAATTTATTTATAAATGTATTGATGTAGAGGTCATAATGTTGAACCTTGTGGCACACCTAATATTTTCAAGGAGATGACAGGTCATCAGCCCATTGTACACTTTGTGACCGGTGGTTTAGATAACTTTTAAACCAACTGATAGTACTGTTTGTGAGGCCTAGCTCCCTGAATTGAAGTAATAATATGGGATGTGAAATTGTACAGAATACTTTAAACAAGTCTTAAAATAGAGATGAAGCAGTTTCACCTTGATTTTTATCTGTCTTAAATATAGTTTATGAAAGTTAATAATTCTGTTTTTGTGCTATGGCAAATTTCTTAACTGATTAACATAGCCATTAGATTTGCTTCTTATTACTTAAATTAACTTGCACTCTAGATGCCAGTAGATCAGTTCAAAGCATGCAGGCAAGCACAGACGCAGGTGCAGCATTTAGTTGCTTGCAGGAATGCATTAAGTCGAATGTTCCTTATTGCTTCTTCTCTGAAGAGATATTTTACTTTGCGAATGGAACCATTATAGGTCAGTTCTGTATTTAGCCTGACAGGGCTACAGATGTGAAGCTGAGATTGTGGGCATGGAAACAAATACCTGCTGGCATATTAGCAGAAGATGCTATTTTTTATTGTGATTTATTCTCACTCATAAAACTGGTATACTGCTTATAAGTGGTATGGATTAGTTTACCTTGTAATGGTACTTGACTAGCAATGTATTCATTTAGTATAATTATTGTGAGTGCAAGGCAAGTGCAAAACTATGCAGATTTTCAGTGATTAAAATATGGTGACTGCTCTTCCATAAACTGCTTGAAATCCTGCAGCCTGATTTACTTAATATCCCTTTTATTGCAAATGCTATGTTTCCTAGGAAAAAGATGCTCACTCAGCAATTATTCTATACACATATTAAAGCAGCCTGGTGTATGCCTCTCATTTTATAGGTTAATAGGTTCATTGGTTAATACTAAGCTGTTGAGCCAGCCTAGCCACAAGATCCCAAATCATGAATACCCACGGACATGAATAATTAATATCCAGTTACAGGCCATTTGAATGAGAGCTTGAGAGTCAAATGCAGGTTGTGATTATTACCTAACTTTGATCTCTTTCAGTGATGGTTTGAAGAGCAGAGAGGGGGGTTATACTTATGACTGCCCATTCATTCATCTAGGTTATGTCTAAAGAGGGTCCGGGAGCTCCCTTTGTTTTACATCCAAGAGAATCTACCCCATAAAATAGGAATTCACTGGAAGAGATCTAGCTCTCCAAAGGGTCCTATTTATATTTCTGTGGAAATTTAGATCTTTGAGTGGGTGCAGGAGGTCAGATAGGACATGGTCATTTGAGGCTCTGTAGGCTAAACAGAGGTGGGAAACAGAAGAGAGTGAGAGAAAGCACTTTGAGGTGATCAGTGCAGCTCAAGTAAGACATGTCCTTTATTTGTTTTGGTAAGGAAATTTTGTGCTGCCTTATTCTACCTATCTCTGTCTCTGGGGGCCTGATTGTGGTAATGAAATCTATTGAACTGTGGATTTAGGGAATATTTCTTAACAAACTGAGAAGCCATGAGTCATGAAATGTGTTCCTTAACTATACATTGTAAGATATTATCTTTCGTGCAAACTTCCATCTAGTTTATTTACCCGTCTTTTTAATTATAGTTTCTCATCTATTTTTAATGAGATAAGGGAATTGCATCAGGTGCCTACTGGATAGATATTTACTTATTCACTTACTTGGATTTGTTAACTGGGGTAGAGCACTGGTCCACAAAGGCCAATTTCTGGCTCAGCATGGAAAAAAATGACAAAAATGTTGAATGAGTAGCATAACATTTACAAGAACTTTTTGCAAACGTTTTGCCATAATAACAATAAATGGGCAAAACAACGATAAACCAATAAATTACAATGACAAAAGCTTGGAAGTGAAATGAATAAAAGTAAGCAAAAAGAAAAAGAAGAAATAGAAGAAAGCAGGATCAGGGATAAATTGAAGGGACAGAATAAGAAAGGAAAATGTAAAACTGAAAGAACAAGACAAAGGGCAAGAAGAAAGGAGAACAGAATGAAGGAAAGAAGGAAATCAGGAGGGAAATATAAAGGGAGAAAAAGTGAATGAAACTATTTTTATACAGATATAAAGTAATCAGAAAACGTTACAAAAGAGATATGACAGAAGGAGTAAGTAAGAAAGGATAGAGTTATTCTAGGAAAGTTGCATGATTTCTGAGAAGTACTGGCATTTCTCCTCTTTAAAGAGATTGTCTTTTGTAGTTTCTCCTGAATTCTTCTTCTGTTAAGGTAAATAAAAGAGTTTAAATTCAACAGTTTGAAAAGTTGGGTAACAAGATATAGGTGGGCTCATTGCTGGAAAGGTAACCAATTATATTTTAGAGAAAGGGAGACGAAATGACATATTTTATTAGTTATAGTTTGAAGGGAGAGATGTTTTTCTTTATGGCAAATGGCATAATCTAAATGAGACATTAATATTTTATTCCCTGTGACTTCTCCTGAGAACTTTAAAGCCTGGAGTAAAGTTCTTTGTGAATCTTTGCCCTTTCTTTCTGCCTGTTGACCACCAGCCCCCCTTTTAGTCAATCACCCCATTCATTCTCCATCACTCAGATGCGGGTTAATCAGAAGAGACCCTTATTCAGAGTGCAGTCGGGGTGGTTTAAGGACTGTTTTTCTCTCTGGTTCTAAGTGCGTGCACTTAGTGAGGGGCTAGGGAAGGGTGTGCAATAGGCTGTCTGTTGAGGGCATTCCCTCCAATCAGTACTGTCCTTAATTTTATTTATATTTTTAACTACCATAGCTTCATAATGTTACATCTCATATACTGTCCTGTTTTTCATCATGTACAATTCTTTTCACTATGTGTTGCTTTAAAATGTCATTTATCACTTTTGTTACAAGCAAACTGTTGGCAACATAAACTTGAAACATGTGGCACCTTATAGAGTCTCTCTGTATATAAAAACATGAAACATTATATAATATGCCATTTTGTTACTACTTTATACTGCCAATAGCTTATTTAGGACAAATAGTTACAGAAAAATACAATGTATGTAAAGGATGGATAACAATAGTAAAGTAAAGACATTTATAAATAAGACAGTGGAAGATTTGACATTTCTGCACTAAGATCTTTTTAGAAAGCAACAATAAAATGCCAGAAGAGTAAATTTTGCAACCGTGGGTGCCTTCTGTGTGGAGTTTGCATAATTTTATTTTGGTCTTGTAAAACTCTCTTTTGCTCACACATCCCAAAGGCATGCTGTTAGGTGAATTGATAATCTTCGAAACTGCCCACAGGTATATTTGCAATGTGTGAGCAAAGGTGTGTGTGTGTGTGTGTGTGTGTGTGTGTGTGTGTGTGTGTGTGTGTGTGTGTGTGTGTGTGTGTGTGCACTAATAAATTGTTCATATATCAATACAGTGCGATTGTTTATACAACCAGTAAATGGTTAACTGTAATCCTGACTTCTCGTTTTATGTAGTATCATTTAATTATTATGCTTTTTATAGAGGTAAAATGAAGTATGCATTTAAGTGCAAGACTACAGGATATTTTTTTTTTATTTGTTAATCAAGTAAACCCATTAGACAGAAGCCTCTTTTCAAGAAAAGCCAAGGAGCACTGTCTGGTTAAATGACTTACACAGAGTCACATACTAAATAAATGGAGACTTAGTGAAATCTAAACTTGGAGTATAGGGTAAAGCTCATTGTCAAGTGATAGTCTTATTCTTCTGAGCTAAACCACCTGGTATGTACCAAAAGGGAAACATGCTGTCTGTGCTTAAGCTCATCATGGAGCTCCGAGTTCACAAGTGCCTGAGGCAATGATATTTGTTGTCCCTGTATGACTGCTTAATGGGTTTTTGATTCATGATACACAGGAGAACATAATGTAAGTTAATAAAATGGGGCAGTCTAAACTGTAAATATTATGATAAAAATGAGTACTGAAGATGGTGAGCAGCTAGCAGCATAAAAACTTTGCTCTGACAGGAATATTCTGTTACAGTTTCAAGAAACTAACCATATGAGTATTTTTGTTTATTAAGAATTAGTTATGTGTTAATATACAGAAGAAAAATCAAGTTTCTGTGATTTTTCTAAAGTCTTAATACTGTCAGAAATTGTTTTACTCAGATAACTCAGATCCACTCAAGAGCTACTCTAAAGCCTCTTCTCAAGAAAGTTTGATGAAGAAGGAATTATAATCTATTCTTACAGGTATTCAAGATCTTTCAGTTAAAATGGATAAGCTTGAGAGCAAAATGGATAATATAAAACAAGAGTGCAAGAAACAACTGGTTTACTGAATTAAATTATTAAGAAACAATCGGTTCAGATTTCAACTATAGATAAAAACAGTAAATGATTTAGATGGAAGGCTGACTGAAAATGAAATCCATGTTGAATTCATCTTAATACAAAACACATTACGTTTGGAAAGGTTGGGTTATCTGGAAAGTCGATCTAGGAGGAATAATGTTAGAATATACTGCATACCAGAGAAAGAAGACAGTAACAATATGGTACAATTCTTGAATAACTGGTTACAAAAAACTTTAAATCTACCAGAATCACTTTCTTTCAGCATAGAGAGAGCTCATAAGTCTCTCTCAAATTCCTCTTCAATAAATAATTTATCCACACCTAGATCTATAATTGTTAAATTCCTTTCTGCTCAAGATAAAAACTTTGCATTAAAGACAGTCTGGTCAAGCTCTAAAATAAAAATGAATGGAAATAACATCAGATTTGATCATGACCATACCTCATCAGTGATCTCTAAAAGAAAGGCATGTATTCCATTAATTAAAAGCCTAAAGAAGTCAAGTATCAAATCTCAACTTATTTTTCCAAGAAAAATCAAGATTTTTCTTCCTGAAGAACAATAAATCTTTAACAAACTTGAAGAAGCTCTTGATTTCACACACAAAAAAATAACTTTTGGACAAACCTGAATAAATGGACTGGTCCTTTAGTTGAAAAAGACAAGCAAATAAAATCAATGGACAACTAAAGAAAAAATAGGAAATAGTTTAGAGAAGAGTGACAACTTTATACATTTTACAGCCAGAAACCACTCTTTGAGCCAAAAAACCTACAACCAGTAGTAAAAATACTTTAATTCAATCCACATAAGGTCCTTCACCATACAAAAGTAAATCCGCAAGAATAAAACAGGTCAAGCACTTTTATCGGTAGACTTTAACAGAACAGTTAAAAGTAATTACTGACATCATTTTTATATACCCCTAATAACTTCAATTAAATGAAACTTTCAGAATTAAAGTGACAGTGCAGTTCTGATCTTAAAACTTAAACTTCACATAAAAAAAGTTCTTTGAACTCCATACATACTATTTGAAAAAAGTAAGAAGTTGTCAAGGTGATAGAAATGTTATTACATTAAAAACGGGTTGCCCGATGTTTCAATTCGGGTTTCAAACTAATATGTTCATTTAAACCTGGGGCAACTGTGGCATTTAGTTTCAGTTGCCATCTAATTTCAGCCCGAAGCAATTGGTTCCCCCAGTCACCTCCCCTAAAGTTCTTACCTACAATTTCCAAAATTCCAAACCTAAAATAGTGATTAGGTTGGTTAATTTTAATATGTTTGTATAAAGCATTGTTTTTGTCCTTTTTTGAAATACTATACATATGCTCATAAATTCTCCTACTCAGATGCCTTTCAGTTTTTCCAACGTAAAAATTACCACAAACCTGACAAACAGCTAAATAAACTAACCCCTGGGAAGTACACGTACCTGCAACAAAATTCACAACTGTTTTATTAGGTCCAAGAAAGATAGTTGGAATATCGGTGATGAACCTACAATAATCACAGGCCCCACATTTGTAAGTACCTTTTCTATAACATTTCTTATCTGGAATTGGATTTTCCAATAAATTCTTTAAATTTTGATTAACCCGATATGTAAAACAAGGGCCATCACCAAGAGTTTTCAATAAATCCGTATTCCCTTTAAACATCACCCAGTTGTTTTTCATGATATTTTTAACTCCCTGTGATGTTTCTCCATAAGTTAGTACCATAGTTTGTGTAAAATCCCTATCAACACCTATATTATAATTTTTCATACCTTCCTCTTCACCTAATAATGGCTTAAACCTAGTGCCCCATTCACAACATATTTGGTCCTTAATATTGTTGATAAAAGTTAGTGGGTAGCCCCGAGCCTCAAACATATTCACTAGTTTGTCCAACTCTGTTTTAAACAAATCAAAGTTTGAACACATATGGGCAGCCTGTACCATTTGCCCCTTTACAATGTTCCTCTTAACAAAAGTTGGATGACTACTTGAAAATTCGAGATAGTCATTAGAGAATGTTGGTTTTCTATATACACTTGAAACAAAACTGTTGGTCCTCTCTTCTTTCATTAACTTAACATCTAAATAGTTAATGTGTGATTTCCCACTGTCCCCAGTGAATTTGAAATAATCACATACTCCATTCAAGTAGTTCAAAAACCTTTCATGAAATTCACCCCCTTTCCACAAAATAAAGAGGTCATCCAAAAATCTGAGATAAATTGACCAATACTCATTGTAGGGGGACTTAAAAACAAACTCTGCTTCCCATTTATACATGACAAGATTGGCAAACAAAGGGGCACAACTGTTCCCCATTGCCACACCCCTTGTTTGCCGAAAGAATTCTCCACCAAAACAAAACAATTGTTTTTAAGAATCACTTCCATTAACTCCATAACAAAGTTTATCATATTATGACTCAAACTGGTTTTCTCAACCAAAACCTCGTGAAAAAACTCTAACCCCATATCATGTGGGATTGAGGTGAAAAGATCAACCACATCTATGGTTGAAAAACAAACGTTTTTGTCATAATATTGTTTCTTGATTCTCCGGAGAAAATCCCATGAATCAATAAGAATGTGGTAGATGGACACCAAGGCTTCTCTGACCGTACGGTCAATAAATACCCCTAATGAGTGGGTAATACTATTCTGGCCAGAAATAATAAGCCTTGTCAGGCTTCATAAATCTAATATCAGTATTACCTCTAAAACTGTCCAACAAACATTTCTCAGTTTTACTTAAATTGAAAATTCTTGACCTATGTTCCCTTAAATTCTGATAACTCTCTTGGGAGCATACATTTTCAAAGGAATTAAGTAGAGGATGTAATGGGGGGTTGAAACAACTCTTTTTCTTGACACTAACACTTATATTGTTGTTAGTCTGCTTAGAGTCTTTAAATAAGAGTTTCAAATTTAACTTCTTCACAAAAATTTTTAATTCAATGAGGGTGTCACAAATGTTTTCCTTAATGGCTGGTACAAACTTAACCCCCTTCATGAGCAGGTGAAACAAATCTCTGTTAACTTCAACCTCTGCATAATTAAAAATATTAAATCCTTTGTATGTATTAACTAAACCATTATTTTGAACAGCAATTGTTTCATCAATTCCAATACCAGAACAGTCACCATAATCTAAAGTTAGTGGTAACTGTTCTTTCTCCAAGCATTTTGATTTCTGTAACTGTTCCATCTCCGACCCCCCCTGTTGCTCCTAAAAAAACATTATTGTCTTCCCTATATTTGTATTTATCCTGAAGCCTTGCTGACCTTCTAAGGGGTGGGTAATCAAAATCGTAAGGTTTGTTGCTATTGTTTGATCTAACACCTTGTGTAGCCCTGTTATAATTACCTTTGTTGTCCTGCTGTTTATCAATTACTTCCTCCCCTTCCAAATAAGCTTTAGGAAGTGGGTATACAAGGTTGTTCTTATACTCATGTTCATCCCTTAACAACTTCTTCTTTTTTCTCTCAATATTAACTTTTACTTCGTTTTCTACTTTATCAAACAAAATGTATTTATGATTGTATTTAGTAAAATCATTATTTAAAATCAAATTGTTTAAATCATCAACTTCTTTTAAATATTCATTTATTCTTTTATTATTAACTTTTGTAATAAACTCGACTAATTCCAACCCATGTCTATCGAACATTTGCATCAATTCTAAACATTCAGGTTGTCCCTTCTTGACACCGTTAGGAAACCTAAAAACTCTGAGTCCTTTGGGAACTTGTTTCTTATCTAAACATTCGTTCAAATAAACATTATCACATTGGAGTCCCCGTACTTTCAACAGTTTTGCCTCAAGGGCAACTAACCTGGAATCAATACAGTTCGTTATTTCCGCTTTGTTGTTGTCTCTATTAAAAAAAAGTTTGTTTTTAACCCAATCCTTAAGGCGGTCGTGTATTTGGTTAGTCCCTTGGCATCCTGTCTTGGCTATCATATCATTAAAAGAAGGCTCCACGATGTTCTTGTTGATCCGAGTCCCCTGGTTCGTCCTGCCAACAGTCTTAGATGTTAATTCCCTTCCTTCCCGGCCGACACTAACATCTGGACCACCTTATTTAAATACTGTTTGTAGATATCTTTATCTTATATACCAAAATAGTTGTTATTTTAATGAGATGTTTCATTCATTAAGTTTTGCTTTTTGTTTCTATTTAACAGTCCTAAAATATAACTATTAATATAAAGGACTTCAGCTTTTTTAGAAACCTGTATTGTTATATAAGATGCTGATAAATGTTTTTAGCTTTTTTAGTATTTTAATGTGGTAGTCGGTGGGTTGCAGTATGTTAAATGATTTTCTATTTGTTTTTTTTTTCATTAGATGTTTTGAATAATGGGGTAGCTTCTAAGTTGTTTTAATAATGTTTCTTAATTTGTGGCTTGTCTTGTGTGGTCGTGAGCTATCATTTAAGTTAAAAGATAGCTATTGTCGAGTTTTTCCCATCTAGTCAACTGCCTTTACTAAAAATACAGTTTAAGAGCAGTCTGAACACTGTCTTTACTCACAGCAGCAGTGGCCCAGCTCAATAATCATCATGAAACACGAGGTGCTTCACGATCTTTCAACTACAAAGGAATATAAAAGATTATGTACCTGAAACTTGAAGTGGGTTGCAAAACTGTTCCTGTTAGTTCACAAGTAAAAACTTGTAAATATTGTTAAAATAGTGAGGTTTGGATTGATTTATATGCTTCATATAATTACAAATACTTATTTTGGTCTAGATGAAAAAGTATTAAATTCCACTCGTTCTCGCATAGAGAGAGAGAGAGAGATTTTCATCTTTGGAGGCTAGTAGATTTGCACACTGTCAGATACTTTTTTGTGGTTATGGTTAGTTATATATTTGAAAGATGTTATGGGTAAAAGCTTTTATGGCCCTTGGATTCCTAATTTGATAAGATGAGATGTATATCTGTTATATTTTTCCTGTATTGTTTTTTTCTTTCACTTCCTTTTCTACATTCACAAAGGGGAATCTTAGGGTTGCTCATGCTTTCACCTCGCAGAAGCATACACGTGTAGCATGTTTTGCTGACCTTAGATAAAATGTTATGAAATTATTAATATTTAAGGATGAAAGGGAATTTTTGTGGGGGAATATGTGTGTTGTGAAGGTGGGGGAAATGTATTTAGTGATTCATTCTTTGTAGGCTGTTTAAACTTGCAGCATACCTCTTGAATGTCCAAATTCTTGCAGGGTGTCTGGATTTTTTTCCTTTTATTTTTGGTCTGTTCCCACTGAAATTTGTGGTTTTCTGGATTTTTGTATGGAAGATGAGTGAGAACTAAATTCATTAAATAATGACAGACATTTGGGTCTCAGAAGATGAGGGATAATACAATGCTTTTTGTTCTGGTAATTTTCTAGGTATGTGAGAGTGTTGTTTGAGATGTGTCCTTGTTTTAGGGGCTATGTCCCCCCCATTGATTTTGACCTTGTTTTTTTTTTTTGTTCTAAAATGTTGAAATGTATGGCCTTCAGTTTAAATGGCAGGGTGGGTCTCTTAATTATGGATAGGAGCATGGGTCTGAGTTTTGGCTAAGAAAGAAATGTAAACTAAATAGTAGAAGAAAAAGGTAAATATAAGTAGGCTGTTTGGGGTGTATGAAGGGCATGAGACGCTTTGTAAAAATGAGACTTGTGAATTGTTTAGCTTTTCAGGTTTGACTGGCAGGTGTGTTGTGTTTTTCTTGACATCTTGTACATTCTCAGTTTTTGTGCATAAGCAGTCACAGGATCTATTTGTTACATAATTGAATCTTTGTTTTGTGTGTACCTTTTGCTGGCTGCTGTTTTGACTTTGTCCGTTATTCATTATATTTTGGCATTTTATGAAGATTGTTTACTTGTTAGATTGCCTTTTGATTTCCAGTGGTGTAATTTGATCTAGTGGTTATTGATGGGTCTCATACAATAATTATTTGGATGAATAGTATTGTCATCACCTGTATAGTTTACCTTTTGCTAAAGTGAAAAGCTATACTAATAGTTACTGTAATACATTATATCATTAAAATTTGCTAGCTTCAATAAGAGTGCAATAACTTTTAGGAAATATATCATAGTTTTTCCTTTTAAGGTTGGTTATGATTAGAATATAGTACTCATGATGTGCTGTGGTTTAATAATGCACACTATAATATAAAGAGTTCTTTTATAATTTGTATGTAACATTGTTTTTAAGGTGTGGTAGTGGTGGAAGGATTTAAGTAATAAACCATTCTTCTTTTCTTTTGGTAACAGATACGGTATATGATAAGCTCCATTTGATTATTTTTAGTCCAGTGAAATTTTTATAAATAAATAAATAAATAAATATGTGTTTTAAGTTAGTAAGAAAATCTGATTAAACTACATTGAAGATAAAGGCAAATGTTTAATATAGTTTTGATATTACTCACATAGTCATTTTATACAGGTTTAATAGTTATTAATTAGGGATAGGTATATGTTTAATAATGAAAGAAGTGGCATATTATATTGAAGTTTGCTTTTGAAAAAAGAAAGATATATCATATGAGTGTGCTTTATATGATAATTTGTATTGATGTTTAATTTATTCTTAGAAGTAGTAGCAATAGACTAAGATTGTTTAGTGCTAGAATAATGGTTGAGAGTGATTTGCATGATTAGGTCATTAAACCAGGAATGTTATATTCCATGTTAGGGGGTGTAAATATTTATATAATTAATATGTTAGTAGTTAGTTTAATGAACTTGTCCATAACTTAGCTTTTTTGAGTTATTTTATTTTAAAGATGTCAGTATATACCACCTCTAGTTTGTCCTCACTCTGACTCCCACACCCACCTTTCCTACCTCCATCCCATATTACCTTCTAAAAATGTCATCCTTATCTCTGGATGATCTATTTCTGTATCTATGTATACATTACTGTCTGTAGATAGATTTATTTACAGCTGCATTGCTTTCTTACTATGAAGACTATGTTTAAAACTTGTTATATTAGCCAATTGAGTTTTTAATCAAATGCATGTATTGTATACATCATTGTGGAGTTTTTCTCCCTGGGCCTCCACTGAAAAATGGACACTTTTTGGCCCAGTAAACCTTCCCGGTAAACAAATGCAAATACTACTACTACTACTAATAATAATAATAATATAAATGTATCTCGTTAAATATTAATGGTCTTAATAATCCTATGAAGAGAGGTAGTTTAATCAAATACTTAAAAGTAAATAAAGCTCACATTGTTTTTTTTTACAAGAAACACATTTAACTAAGGATTTAGACAGAGTGTTATTTAAAGATTATTCAATACTTGTGGTCTCACATTTTAGTTAAAAAAATACAGGCACACTTATACTTTGGAAGAAGTCATTGATTATGCGTAAGGTAATTGATACTTATTTTGATAAGAATGGTATGCTTGGATTGGTAGAAATTGAAATTAATAAAAAGTACTATACATTTGTCAATGTATATTGGATTCCTGGAACTGGATCTAAGCCAGCTATAAATATTTAGATATTATATCCTTCTATAAAAAAAGGAGACATTTTATTGGCAGTTGATTTTAATTGCATTTTATCAGAAAAAGATACTATTAAAGATAAAAAACTAGAATGTCTGCAGCTGCTAAACATATAGACTACTTCATAAATTCAATGAATTTAAGAGACATATTATTTAAAATTGTCAAAAATCTCTTAACTGCACACATTACTCATTTAGATTTGGCATCCAAACAAAGTGGGTTGTATTCTAAAACTGATGACATAATAATAATGTCTTGTCCTTCGACTGATCACAATGCTATTAATTTTAACACTGTGAAATCTAATTATTTATTTTTTTGTGAAAGAATTCCTGCTTATATTACTAAAAATTAAAGAATTTAAAGAATGTTTTTTTAAATTAATGTTTTTTAAATAAATTAAATCTATTTATAGAGATTAATAATAATGGTGATGTTACTGATTACCCATTTAGGTATGAGACCATGTCTTTTGTGTAATGACTGTTCTTCTATTAGTATTGAATCTGAATTTTTGGATCCAGACAAAGGATAGCTCTTTAAATTCAGGGTTTCCACTGACTGTGGCTTGAGTCTTATGGTATATTTAGCATGCTGTCAGCTCTGTAGAACTTTCTACTTGGGCAAGACCAATAGGTATTTAAGAGAGTGCATTAAAGAACACATTTACAATATCAGAATTTCTTCCCCATTAATGCTTTAGCTAAGCATACGAGGGATACAAGTAAAGACCAGTTTTTAAATTTATGGTCATTGATGTGATTGAGAAGAGTAATGTAATATTAAAAATTACACAGAGACTGTTGAAGCAAAGTGGATTATTAGAATGTGTGTGGATAAAGGTAAAGCACTGTTTGATAGGGTACCATTAAAACCATTTTGAAATCTAGAGGCTTATGTTAAGTACACTATTGTGTTTATCATTCATAGTTAGATATGATGCCTGTAATATTATGACATTGTTTTATATGCCCAGGTCTTTTATATCTTTGTTTGTTTACATTTATATTTATCATTTGTGCTTGGCATGACATTTATTATAGATTTATACCTTACAGGCTACATCATTGCGCTGTTTTGAACGATGATGGCTCTGACTGGCTGAAGGGTTTTATATTGTTTTAAATAGTCCATTGCAATGTTACTGTGTATTGGTCTGATGAGGCAATGTGTTACATTGTGGAAGTGCTAACCAGTTTTTATATGTAATTAAAGAGCCTGCTTTTTTATTCCAGAGCTCGTTTCTGTATTATTTAAGGCTGGAGCATGTATTGGTTTCACTCTGTTTGTAGTATGATTGGTTTAATTTTGGCTGAAGCATTTACTTTGAGAGCTGCAGAATTCATTCTGATAAATTAAAATTGAACCTGAAACCCAGTGATAAGAATGCAAATTCTGAAGTAAAGGTTTAAATCAGAAATATGTAGTAATATTATATCATAAAATTTCAATACAAATGGAACATTTTAAATTACAATTGTATTTTATCAAACCCAAAAATTTACATAGGTTAGCTATTAGATCAAAAAGATTAAATAATAATCATATTAAAGAGATTACATATAAAGTTAAGAACAACGTTAAGAAAGCAAGATATATTAGAAAGTTTTAGAAAACATTACGAATTAATTAACTGTAGTAAATCAGCCTTAGATAATAGTGATTTAACCGACAGCTTTCTAAAGGAAAAATATAAAAGATGAGTTAACTAAAGAGCAGAATTTAAGACTAGATAAACCATTCCCTTTCAGGGACCTAAAAGAACAAATAAAAAATCTAAAGAATAATAAGGCCCCTGGTGTGGATGGTATAATTCTTGAATTATATAAAATAATTCCTGATAACATAATAAAAATTCTGTTAAAAGCATTTGAGGAACTTAGAAATATGAGAAATATTCTTCCCTCTTGGAAATTTTCATTGATTTCTCTTATTTTTAAACAGGATAAAGACCCCCAAATTATGCTCTTCTTATCACACAATTTCTCTTTTAAACATTGATTATAAAATGTTTAACCTTTTTGTCAGTATAGACAATCATATGATGCCAGGTTTAATCAAAGATTATCAAACCAGTTATATTTTAAATAAAAGAGTACATTAAGACTATTTTCATTAATAGATGTTGCTAATAAAAATAAGAAATAACTTTCTATTTATAAGAGTATATTTGAATAAAGCTTTTGATTCTGTTGATTAGTTATATTTATTTAAAGTGTTGAAAGGATATAATTTCTCTTTAGAATTTATAGATTTAACAATGAAGTTGTATAAGAATTCTTTATCCTTTATTAAAATTGGATCATTTTCATCAAAACCTTAAAATGCACAAAACAAGGATGCCCTTTGTCCACTTTATTGTTTGCTTTGTCAATAGAGCCTTTTGCTAATCTTATTAAAACTAATAGGTTTTCATAGATGATAATTATACTTCTAGAAAGTGGTTATTTGCCAATGACATCTTATTAACAAGTGGTGACATTACATCTTCATTAGAACATATTCTTAATTCACTAAAATATTTTGAGAAGATTTCATGTTTAAGTTTTAATCATAATAAAACGGAAACAATGCTTGATAATAAAAAATAAGCACTTTCTTAAAAAATACAAAGAATTTAATTGGGAAAAATGTGCAACTTAAATATTTGTGAATTATTATAAAATCTAGTTGGAAATATCATTTTCAGTAAATGATAAAAATTTAATTAATACAATACTAAAACTAACTGATAATTGGAATAAAATGTTCTATACAATGGAAAACAGACGTATGTTGATTAAAATGCTAATCTTACCAAAAATGTTGTTTTATATACAGTTATTGATTTTACTTCTGTCCAAATAGACTCTTAAATATTTGAATTCTATTTTACTAAACTTTTTATGGTATCCCCAAAAAAAACAAGAATAGCTTTTGACTGGCATGTAAAAAGTTAGGAAGAAAGTGGTATTGGTTTTCCTAATATTCAACTATATGCTAAGACAGCCATTATGAATATAGTAAGTCATTGGCTGAATTCTTCCTATATTTCAAATTGGAAACTATTACATAAAATAGTTCTAGTTTCAAAATATAAACTTGAAATAAATACTAATTTATAATCTGGCTTTAATAGAATATACTGGGCCCTAAAGATTTTTGTCTGAATACTAGAAATTATTCTATTTTTATTTCATTTGTTAATTATATAATGACCACATTTAGGAGAATTATGTAAACAAATTATTCTGTCAAAAATTGTAAGTTCCAATGTTTCCTATAGCATTTACTGATGGATATCTGGAATCATTCAATCTAAACAAAATACTTGATTTTAATGATAATGATTTAAAATTCTGGTATCAGTTTTTAGATGGCAGTATGTTACAGTCAGCTGACTACCTTTTGGCTTAGCCAGATACAGTATAGGGAAAATAGTTGGTTAAGTATACAAATCTTTAAGGAATTTATTAATAATAAAAGAAAAAAATGCTGTTAAATATGAATACAAAACCCATCCCCAGAATTCTGGAATTTTTCTTTAAAATTAATAGTGATGTGACCAAAAATAAATCTTATTTATCTATAATTTATAGGATTTTAAGAAATGAAGTCATAGTCTTTAATTTGCCATATTGGAATTATTCAACAAAAATAAATGATTTTTTTTTCAGATATAGATAAAAAATTATCTTTGAAATCTGGAAGTAATACTACCTCATCACTTTATTGGAGAGTTTTTACTTGGAAATATTTGCACAGAATCTTTTTAACTTCTCATAATATTGCCTTAATTTATAAAACAGAGAAAATAAAATGCTGGAGATGTGATGAGGTTCTAGATGCAAATTGGATTCATATGGTTATACAATGTAAAATGGTTGTTCCACTTTGGTTAGAGTTCAGAAACGTTGCTAAACACTGTGGTCAGACAGTTGTACTGTTACAAATTATTTGCTTTTATTTAATGCCCCAATTCCAGATTCCATATCAAGAGCACAGATGCCTCTCCTTTGGTCTGTTCTAGCTATTGCCAAAATTATTAGAATGCATTGGAAAAGTAAAAAAAAAATCCTCTCTTTTACTGAATTTATTTGCCGTAATAAGACTATATGTAACAAAGAATTGCAAACTGTTTATTGGAGAACATCAAATATAACACAAGTATTTATCATGTCAAAAACTTAGATATTTATTGGAAAATTATTAATGGTGTTGTTTAAGTTAATGTTTATTATGGACCTTGTATATAGGTTGTTTACTGTTATGTTTTGCTAATTGTTATACCTTGATTTTATATTGTTTTAAAATTTAAAAAAATTATAAAATATATTATCATAAAAATGGGCATATGTTTAAAACTCTCAAAATTATGATAAGCAATACAGAAAACTATGACTGGCTAACCTGTATGTTGAGTATGAAGAGAAATATTGGATTATACTATTGCATATTAAAGGAAAGTGATGTTAAATGTGACACAAATGATGCAGTCAGTTGCAATATATGATGTTCCACTAAGAAGTGCTACTTTTGTGTGATAAAAAGCAACAACTGTATTTTTAAGGGCCACTATCCTACCACACTGTGACTAACCAGGCAAAATAGGATCAGTACATAGATGCAAATTATATATGAGAAATACAGGGATGACATTTGTCTGCAACTGCCAATATCAATGTCTCTCAGCTGTCCCTGATGTTTCAAATTATACCTGATTTTGCCTCATTTTTATTAATCTGTTCCTCATAAAATTTGTGGTTTCACATCTTTGAGTATTGCAGTCACTAGATAATAGCAGGTATTGGAGTTTCAAGCTTCATATCCTTCAGAAAACATAGACTAATCTATGTGCTGTGGGGATAAAACATCCCCCAACACAACCCAAATGACACACAGCCCACAGACTCATTGTGCCACTTAACCACAGCCAATAAGGCAAAACAACATACCCAACACACTAGTCATAGGTGACTCTATAGTCAGGCACACTGATGTCCCACTCATCAGGCTAAACAAGGAGAAGGTTACTGTCAGCTGCCTGTCGGGTGCCAGGATCTGCCACATAACCCACGCACTCAGGTCACTCCACAACAAGTACAAATATGACTCTGTCATTGTCCATGTTGGTGTGAATGACCTGAGACGTACCTCCCTGGACTACATGAAAAGAGACATGGAAGAGCACTTCAATCTTGTAGCCTAGGCAGGTATGACCCTAGCCCTGAGTAGCATTCTGCCATCGCCCAGAATGATACCGCAGTACAAGGACAAAATGATAGACTTCAACAATTGGCTAAGCTTCTGGTGTCATTCTAAGGGGATCCAGTATCTGTCTGCTTGGGATGACATGGTCGACAGACCATGATGCATTGCCACAGATGGCCTGCACCTGTCACGCCTAGGATTCTGGATACTGGCTAAGGCTCTTGCTGCCCCTATAGTGCATTTTTTAGGCAAGGTTCAAATGACAAATTCACCACCGTAACAGAAACAGGCAAGCAAAAACCGAGGGTAATGCTACTCAATGCTAGAAGTCTAAATCTCAAAATGCACTCATTCGAGGCACTCCTTAAAATGGAGAACATCGATATCTGTGCAGTGACTGAGACCTGGTTCAAGACTCCAGAGAGCACCCCTGCACTACCAGGCTATAACTCATATCACACTTTTTGGCCATGTAACCTGGACTAAAACACCAAAGGTGGAGGTGTGACATTAAGGATATCCACACCTCCAGGCTAGTTGCTCAGCATAATGCATCCGAGGTTATCCAAGTGCAACTAACTCTGGGCAAAACTGCAATCCAAATTGTAGCTTGCTACAGATCCCCCACCATGCCTCAGGATTCCCACTCCTCTTTACTTGATGTGCTGGAAAATATTAGGGTTCAACCAAACACCCTAATAATGGGCAACTTTAACTACCCCACCATTAACTGGGAAAACTGCTCATGTACCAACTCCTCAGCTCAATGATTTCTGGACTTCATAAACTCCAATGCCCTGGATCAATTTATCCACACCCCTACCAGGGGCAACAATATCCTAGACCTAGTCATTACCAACATGAGTGACCAGTGTTCCACACCTGAAGTCACCTCCTTGTTGGTCCGATCCGACCATAAACTAATCACCCTTGATATCCACATTCCGCCCCCACCCCCCATTAAGGAAACCATGGTAAAACATTTCTCCAAAGCCAACTTCATGCTTCTTAAGGCAGAAGTGGTGAACTTCATGACACCTATGCAGATGAACAATACAGTTACAACTGCTGAATCCTACACAAATGCACTCTATAAGCACTTACACGAGTGCATGGATCATGCTATCCCAAACAGAACCAAGATGCTATCTTCCAAAAAAAGGAAGCCAATCTGGTGGTCCCCTGCCATAAACAAACTGTACAACAGAAGGAAGAAACTGTTGCAAAAGAGAGTAAAATCCCATGAGTGGGGGAGTTCCCTGGTCAGCCTCAGTAAAAAGCTGAGATCCCTTATAAGATCCTCCAAAGCTAGCTGCAAAAACAAAATCACCACTAATTCTAAGGATGACCACAAAGCATTCTATAGCTATGTCAAGAATCTCAGTGGCAACACCCAGATCTGCTCTGAAATCTTGGCAGATAGGTTCAGTGCTAACTTTACCCCCCCCCCCCTAAAGGACCCATATCTATACAGGAAGAATACAGAGTCCCTGTAATCACAACTATGCAGGTAAAAGCTGCACTCTCTAAAGCCAAAAACACAACATCCATGAGACCTGACAACATCCCAGGCTGCGTTTACATGAACTTCAGAATGAACTGGCTCCCCACTTAAGCACCGTGTTCAGTAATAGCCTCACATCAGGCTTTGTGCCCACTGAATGGTGCACAGCAACAGTTATCCCACTCCACAAAGGGGGAGCCACCACTGATCCTGGGAACTATCGACCTGTTAGCCTGATGAGCCTGGTCTGCAAGGCCAATAAACGTATCATCATGGAACTCATAAACAAAGACATTGGTAACCTCCAAACTCTGGATCCCATCTACTTCGGGTTTGTGAAAGGCAGATCATGTCTCCTGTACCTGATCGACTTCTTTGAGGCAGTCGCCAAAGCTGTAGATGAGGTTAAGGTGGTTCACACAGCCTATCTTGACCTCACCAAGGCTTTCAACACCATCCCCCATTCTGGAATTATAGCTAAACTCACTAAACTAGGTATAAATCCCTATGTGAAAAGATGGGTTGCCAACTGGCTCACTGATAGAACCCACACTGTAAAGGTTGCAGACTCCAAATCTGACCTCAAAGCAGTGACAAGTGGAGTACCACAGGGTTCCATCCTGGGACCTCTCCTGTTTGGTATCTACTTCTCTGAAGTACAGACTAACACAGAAGGCCTCTGGCTAACACAGTTTGCAGATGACTGCAAACTAGGAGCCATAGCCAAGTCCCCAAATGATGTGGACATCCTACAGAAGGGCCTCGCTGAGACAGATGCCTGGTGTCAGAGCCATAGCCTCAAGCTCAATGCCAAAAAGTGCAGTGTCATCCCCTTTGGTAAAAACTCTGTACCCATGAACTACCACATAGGCAGCAATCTACTTAACACCGGATGTGTGATAAGAGACCTTGGGACTCAGGTGGACAGTAGTCTCTCCTTTGATAGTCACATCACCACAGTAATCAGGAAGTCCTTCTACATGGCACACCTCATCATAAAAGGGTTCTCATCCAGGAAAAAAGAGGTCATTGTTCCCCTCTACTTGACACTTATTAGACTGCAGCAGCTGGTAAGGCCACAGAAGTACCTCACAAAGAGGATTACTGGCCTCAAACAAATGCCCTACACTAACCATCTCAAAAAACTCCAGCTTTACTCCGTAGCATATTGCGTATTCCGTGGTGGTCTCTGCCTAACATATAAAGCTATGTCAAACCCAGAGCTGTTGGACATGCTGCACCTAAAGAAATCCCAAGCCCTCCGAGCTACACGCTCTAGGGACCTAAACCTTCTCACCACAATAAACAGGACATGCTGGAGGGATAGATTCCTGTCCCAGAGACTTCGCATAATCTGGAACAGGCTACCCATCTACGTCAAGCAACGTTCTTCATTAGCACTCTTCAAGAAAAATCTTGATGCGTGAATGGGAAATAGGAAATACACCCTGGGAATCACGTCTGTGTCTCTGCTCAACAGTGGCACAGGAAAATAACTTTCTTGGGTGGTGCAAGCCAGGGAACCTTGTTGGCTAGGCTTATGTAGGCCCTTGGGCTGATAGCCTAGTACCTACCTATGAACTAATGCAAAACCTGTTATTCTGGTTTTGGGCCTTTATTACACATTATATTTGGCTTTGTCTCTGATTCTTGTGCTGAGAAGGTGAGAGCTATGCCTGTATTTAGCAGCTAAATTATCAGCATATATATTTTGAACTTTCTTCTTATAAACTGTTTTCTGTAATACCTGCTGACCTGAAGGCATAATACTACAGCCATTGTGCACTAACAGTATTTTGAGATTGTCAATTTCTTGCATTTATTAGAAGACATAAAATATCTGTCTTACCTGATACATGTCAAAGTGCTGGACTCTGTAGAAGTTATGAGCACATTATTGCCACAATGAACCAGACTTACAACTTTGGCAGATGTCAGTGCACTTACTGGGCTCCTTTTCATGAAATATGGCATCATCACTGTCCAGTTCCAGTTCTATCACAGGCAATGCATTGCAGATGTTATTGAAATTACATTTCAGTGCAGAGTTGTGTAGCTATTGTCATATCTTATGAAGCTGGTTATCTTAAATTCTACAAAGAAAATCCAAATAGCAAGCACAAATAATTTCTCCAGGAATAATTTGCCCAAATCCACTGAAATGAAGTCACAAGTCACTGCTGAAGTCAAAATATCTATCCTTTTATTCGAACATACAGGATTTTGTCCCATAACCAACAGAACTTCATCAGATAAAAAACATTTTCAAACAAGTTTCTTTTTTAAAAAACTAATTGACAAATGAAATTGCATCAATTATACACACCCTGTTGATATAACCAATAAAAACCTTCCTACATACATCTATTACTCATCCAATCAACATTATACCTTACTGGCAAATCAATATGTAAATCGTCATAAATTTGACCAATCATTTTATTCTTGGAAGAAAGCATATTACATATTAGTGAACTGTAAACATTGTATATACAAAATAAATTTTAATCACAAATTCAGACATTCCAAGTAATTTTCCATATATCCAATATGTTAAAATAAAAATACATAAATAACAACCCTGCTGTATATAATCTAACTGTAAAAATATCGCCAATACGGCACAAGTTATTCTAGCCAATAGTATCTTATAAAAATGTCCTGTATCCAATCATTACACCTTTTATAACAGGACTATATACATAAAATATGTAAAATGCTAAAAATCAACCAAAAAGCGTTACCAAAAATTTAATGTTCCTATTGGGTCATATTTTAACCAATAAATTAGCCTATTTAACCCAGACCACCAATAGGAACATATTCTAATATAAATATACACCTCTTCACAACCTCATTGTGAACAGAGTCCGGGACCGCTATAAATTTGAAATTCAACCATTTCAACCAAACAACTCAAATTTACACATCAAGATCCAATCCTGTTACTTAGATGTAAAACTGTATTACAACTACATCAAAACCACGAAGCGTTAACCATAAAAAAAATTCATCCTATATACTTCATGATCAACCAATATTTAAAATGCAATAAATCTAAACAGCCAATACTATTTTAGAGGCATGCCACTATTAACATAATCACTCCTCTTTAAAATCTCAATAACTATTGGTCAAGAAATTGGCAAATCGCACCACAAAAATGATGCCGGTAACCAATAATCAACAAGTCCTAATCTTCACACTGAATACATTATTGGGACATAGCTCATCCATTAAACCTAGTAGAACCTTACGAAACAATAAAGAATTCAATTCGCAAAAGACATTGGGTCTCTTAGTTGTTCCAGCAATAAAAATGCAGCAAAAAACAATTGCTGTATAAGAGAACCAATCCATCACTTAAAATACATAAGTGATTGGTTCAAATTCGACCAATAACAAAGCAAATATAGTCCAACCCACCATTAATAATCAAAGAAAGATGATGGTTACACCCAATTCAACAAAGAACGCTCCCTTAACATCATGTTCACTGAAATACAATCGTAAACATTTACATACTACGAATATATAAATGTATAAGGAATATAACAGTAAGCAACAGACAATAAATAAACAAAATATATATTAAACTGTTGGTTATTATCTAGAGATTGCCTTCAATTTCAACAAACAAGCAACCAAAGCTGCCTCATCATTTAGTCCTGGCCAGAAATGCGCAGAAAAGCTCAATTGCCAAAATAATTCTGCTTTTTCAAGTAATAACTGCCAGGCTATTCGATTCAACCATAGTCTGCAGTACAATAAATTTAAAGTGATGACCACAATTCTCTGAAATGTGTCTGTAAAGAGTATTGGTGTTTTTTTTAGAGCGAATATCAGATAAATGCTCGCCAATTCTATTTTTTAACTTCTGTTCAGTCTTGCCCACATAGAAACATGGGCAAGATGAACATAAAGCACAATAAACCACTTTTTTGTTATTACAGCATGGTTTACCATTAATAAAAATAATATACTCATTAATCATGACCTGGTTTGTTAAAAGTTTGATTATGTACAGCAGGGTTGTTATTTATGTATTTTTATTTTAACATATTGGATATATGGAAAATTACTTGGAATGTTTGAATTTGTGATTAAAATGCATTTTGTATATACGATGTTTACAATTCACTAATATGTAATACGCTTTCTTCCAAGAACAAAATGATTGGTCAAATTTATGATGATTTACATATTGATTTGCCAGTAAGGTTTAATGTTGATTGGACGTGGGATAGATGTATGTAGGAAGGTTTTTATTGGTTATGCCAACAGGGTGTGTATAATTGATGTAATTTCATTGGTCAATTAGTTTTTTTAAAAAAGAAGCTTGTTTGAAAATGTTTTTTATCTGATGAAGTTCCATTGGTTACGGGACGAAATCCTGTATGTGCAAATAAAAGGATAGATATTTTGACTTCAGCAGTGACTTGTGACTTCATTTCAGTGGATTTGGGCAATTTATTCCTCGAGAAATTGTTTGTGCTTGCTATTTGGATTTTCTTTGTGGTTTTCTTTTTTGTTTGGTTTGTTGGTTATCTTAAATTCTATTCAGGAATACTAAAGGCTTACTTGTTAAAATATGCTAAAGTTCTGACCATTAATTTATGTTGCTAGTGAATAACTTTAAACCAGAAAAATTATAATAAATTATATTGCAGCACTTGATTAATTTTTGAAATCATTTGAAGAACTAAAACTCGCCTCCTGGTTAGGCATGAAAACTGTTCAGATCCAAATAGAAAATATTAGTGGATGACAATCCCCAGAGCAATTTTCAGCAGTTCATTGATGTGAGAGTAAGTAACAGCTCTACATATTCTGCATTTCAGATTTTACAAAAAGTTTCAGGAGAATTCAAAAATTAAATTTCTCTGAATGTAGGGAAGAGGATAAACTCCCCAAAACACCCATGTTACTTTACCTCTTCTATCCCCTTTAATTATATATTGAACACTGGGTTAATTTACCTCATAGAAAGTAGAAATTCTCCCAGCAGTGACCTCCATCAGAGTGCATTTTTACTCTTAGTGCATCCAAAAACTATCACACGGATAGGCTTTTGCAGTTGTTCAGTGTAGGTACAGAAAACAACAGTGAATGACTTCCTTTATTTAAAGTTATATTAAATAAGGTAAAGTTATATTAAATAACAGTCTTGGTTTTAATGAGTGAATGGTCCCATCATTGATTACTAAGGTAAGATAACTGTTAAAAAAACAAAAAGTTATACATATTTCAAAAGGAAAATTAGTTACTTTCCAGCAGGAATTTTTTTTTTCTAACTGGGGCATAGAATTGGTAAATTTAGGATAACATCATGCAGAGATTTATGTAGGTCTCTTTGCACATGTATACATACATACAGACATACATACAAAATATAAAACAAGACAGACAAAAACTATGCATAAACTTGTAGTTGCTTTGTATCTCCATGATACTCAGTGCTGATGTATCATCTTGTATTGTCAGTGTTTAATGGAACTGGAACTTGGGGATTAGTCACCCACCCCTACTCGAATGTGTGTATTTTAATGGAATGCTCATGCTAGTGGATAGTATGCATGTGCTTATATATTTCACATTATGGCTGCTGACATGCTGAATATGTGAACAACTTTGCACATGCATAATACAGAAGAGTTAATGAGACACAACTCAGACTGAGGAAGCACATATGAAATTGCAAAATATGCTCTCACCGTTACTCTGACAAGATTGTGATTTCAGTTTAGCACAGTCCTATCTGACAATGAGAAATGCTTTTCCTTGCTTGTTCAGCTGCCATAAACAATGCAAGGCATATATGTATATCTCAATGTTTGCACAAGCTGGTACAATATGCAGTGCCTGCAGCAATATGAAAACAGAATGATAAAAATGTAGCTTTTATAGCCTGAATCAAGCACTTAGCTGCTTACAGTGTCCACTAAGTGAAGATTGCAATTTTTTTTGCTGGTATGTGTTTTTGTTTTGATGATATTAATGCTTCTTTGTCCTATTTTTCCCCAAGCCACACTTTATCACTGAGTGTAGAGAGTGTTTGTTGAAGGGCTTTAAGGAGCCATTTATCTCCCTTCTTATTACTTGTTTTAACAAGTGTGCCTTAATTAAAATGAATTGCCTTCAGATGTAAATGTAGAAATAAATATATAATTTATAAACTTCCTCTGGCCAATATACTTTTAGAGGATGATAGGGAACCCACATGTGGCAAGTGTAGTGTAGGTTTGGTGATTGACTTAGGACATCAGAGGGATATTATTTATTCATGATTTAAGCAGTGATTCTAGCTGATCCAACAGGAATACTTCCCTGTCATGACCTTAGCATGCAACAGAGTGCTATGCTACCCAGATTTGAAGAGATGAAGTGGGTCTGGTGATTGGTGCTGACCTGTCACTTAATGGCTACTTCAAAAGATGAAATGGGCCTGGTGATTGGTGCTGACCTGTCACTTAATGGCTGTTCAAGAGATGAAGTGGGCCTGGTGATTGGTGCTGACCTGTCACTTAATGGCTACTTCAATAGATGAAATGGGCCTGGTGATTGGTGCTGACCTGTCACTTAATGGCTGTTGAAGAGATGACGTGGGCCTGATGATTGATGCAGACCTGTCACTTAATGGCTGCTGCATTGTGTAATTGTTAGTGTTTATGATATATATACTGATATATGGCAATCTGCATGATCATGTCCTGCATTTAACGGGACATGATCCTGACTATTTTGAACCTTGCTAGGCTTAAACATATCAGCAGCTGCAGTAAAAATCATCCCAAAAGATGTGAGCAGGTCCCCAAGAATTATTTGAAAAAAATCAAAGCGATAGAGGCAATTTCGAATAAACGTTCCAGGAGTTTATTGTGTTAACGCTTTTGTAAACCAAAAAGCGCTAACACAATAGACTCTTGGAACTTTTATTCGACAAACTGCCTCTATCGCTTTGATTTTTTTCATATATTAGCAGCTGCAGCTAATATCCCCTTCCCAAATACATCAAGAACATTTTGAAACTGGCTAGACTAAGCTGTACACCTGTGAAAGAATAATTTGGAAATAAATGGTCAATTAGTAAGACAGACTAATGCTCAATGTACTCAGAACTTCGGAACAGCCCTAAGAAGGGCAGGTGACAACAATGCACTTACTAATGGGTTTCAAAAATAGGTATTGATAACTGAATATTGAAATAGCTCAACATATGTTTATATGGGACTTGTGTTGAAATTTACTATCGTTAACACATTTTATTTATTTATTTATTAGTTTGGTAGGTGGACTGTGTTACAGGGGGTCCCATGCCAGCCACACCCTTGTTACATTAATATTAGAAAAATAAATAAAAAATGGGAACATTGCAATGAATTTGAACAGAACGTCTGAGCTGTTGCTAGTCTATAAACATAAAATTACAGGCATATTTACATAATTGCAATAATACAGATGACATTTTAAATAAATTCAGTACAAAATAAATATACTATTCCAGCAAAGTAATTTGATTATGCCATATCAAAGACAAAGAACTGCAGCAGTAATTTGAAAATTGTTCAGACTGGTAGCATAACTCTCAACCTTTTAACACAAGAAATCTGGACAAAGCCTAAAATAATTGGGGGAGAAGGGCCCTAAAATAGGGAAAATTTTAAATATTCCTCTTATAAACTTGGAAAGTTGCTATAATAACAGGTTTTGTGTTTACATGCATTTTCTAAGTATGAAACTCAAATGATTGTCATACTTGAATGACTTCAATAGTCAGTGATTTGTCAGAAAATCATAAATTTTATGATGAACAGACCAAAAATATGAGGCAAAATCTGGGCATGCTGTGAAAATCTGTGCAGGTGAGATGATTGGTAGCCCTATACCACATAAAAAGAATGCATTTCAGTATGATTTAAAAGAATCCCCACAGACAAAACACAATATAGAACGGTTAATTCTTTTACTAAGAGACTTTCTCTATCTGTAGCACAGAACTGCCACTGAGAGGTGCTCTGGTAAGACAGGAAAAACTCCTGAGCACCCTGCATTCATGGAGGACCTGCACATCCCTGTATGTACCTCTAACCTATTCCAGAGTCATATCACCATGACGATAGACTGTAGTTTGTTAGGGAGACCTTTTGTTTTAGAACTTTTTGGCTAATATTGGTAATTAATTTAATTGTCCATTAGCATATTAAATTCTTCAATTTTGCAAAGGATCAGTTAGATACAGGTACACATTGACCAATGAAGTACAAATACATGAGAGTTCCTAAAACTTTAGAGCAGCAATAATTACTATCTACTTAAATGTTATGTATTGGTGTTCAGCAGATAAGACAAAATGCTTGTGGTACTGCAGTCAGCAGAACATTTGCTGATGTTAAAGCATTATGTGGCTAAGTTTTATTCTGCATAATGTTTTGGTAAATAGCTAAAGGATGCAGTACAATTTCATACATTTAAAGATAATACAATATGAATTACTTGCATTACTTCTCACAAGTTTCTTTTTCCTAGTTGTTGCCAGAAAAAAAAAATAATTCCAGACAGACATCAGGATAGGGTCAAAAAGTACATTCAGTTAATTTGTCTCTGTTGGTTTTAGGCCAGTTTTTTTATTTTATTTTTTGTAAGAGCTGAAGCAATGCTATTCTGTCATTCATTGTTTTAGGACATAACTGGACTGTATCACTTTTTGTACTAACAACAATAACAACAAGTGTATGTAAACGACAGTAAAACACACACAGCAGAAAATGTCTGAGGGAATGCGACTCTACAAAATATAACACATCTGTTTACAATTTATGTTACCTGAAAGCAGTAAACAGCAAAATATATACTGGAATGTTTAAACAAATGTGCTGCAAATATCAGAGAAATGGAAGTATTTTTTAGCTTAATTGGTATTCATGTTTTTAAAGGAAATTGCTTAATCACTTCTGCATTCATGTTTTTTATTGTGTGTAATTTATAAAGCTACTGGAATTCTATATGTTTTAAATAATTTTAGCTGTAATGACAACCTGGTAAAGCCATCTTGTGTTGATTGTCACTTGTAGGGCAGTTGCTGAAACTGACACAGCAGACTTGTTACGATTCATTAAAATGTTATGCTCTGCCTTCCAAATATGGCTATAATTATACAGATTACAAGAATATGGTTCACCAAGCTTCAATCTCCTACAGTTGCTAGATGATTTATTTCTTAAAGGAACATTTTACTACTTTGGAAATGCTCTGCTAATCTGATATACAGACAGTTATATCGTACTTTGGCACTTGCTTCCTGTTTTTATAGACTTATCTGCATATTTGATACTTATATTTTGCACACTATCCAGAAAGATGTTCTGGTCTGATGCAATAATCCTGGCTCTGAAATATTATTGGTCTTGTGAGATGCCTCATATCCAACCTGTGGCTCTGATACACAGATCATTTAAGCACTTTATTTCTGAAGTTTTCTTTGATTGGAAACTCCAAGTTATTTGGACTTTGATTGTACATATTTTTGCCAGCCATATATGCTTTCCAAAGACTCTGACTTTGCAGGTGTTTAATATGACAGGGCTTTGATGCTGTGAATGTTGAAGCTTTCATTAAACTTAAAACTGATTTTTTTTCAGAGAAAAAAATTACTTGGTTACCACTTTTTGATAAGTTGATTTGTCTAGCTCAGAGGTCTTGGAGACATTTCCTCTCTAGATATGTTCTCAGCCAAGAACAATAAACTAAGAGTGTTTCATTTAGAGCACCAAGAAACACTAGAGCATTGCAAGTGGAATAATTCTGCATGCAATCACTAAGAAATAAATCATGAACTACACTGCTGTGGAGTTCATTTAATACTAAAAAGGTGTTTTCAGCTTGAACCACTATACCATAAATATATTGACTGCAGTGAAAAAATATAATGCAATGTTGTCTCATATTTATGTAATGTGTATGAAAGATGATGGGTGGAATAAAGCTGCTAGACTTTGTACATATTGTCAATATGTAGCATAGTCATTGGAACTTTAAGACTATTTTATGGTATTACCATTTTAAGATTGTATGTATTCCATATTGCATTGAATTTCTAAGATATAGTCAGTTGCAATTGTGATGAAGTGTTAGCTCATTACAGAAGAGTGATGCCTCCAGGTGCTTTTGGAGTTAAATCCTTTTGATGCCTCTAGGCATCAAACATTGCTTGTTCATGAGTAATTAATCATTCTAAAATCATGCTATGTACAAAGTATTAAAATATTTCCTCTTAAAGATTAAGCAATCACAAACACAACTAGATTGATATTTCACCTCTGTGAAGTACAGGTAAAGAGATGTGGTTGTTCGTATAATATTTATTAATACTGTTACAAATTTCATCTTTTTCTAAATATCTTGACAACCAAGTAGCACAGACAGAACTGCTTAGCCTCATATGAAAGCTCTCAGTTGGATGAACAAAATGTTGCTGTCAGTATGTGAGTAACTTAAGTGGTTGCTGAGATAATGTAACTTATTTACAAAATATTACAAACTTATTGTTGCATTGTTTACTGTGACTTATAAAATCCAGTTTAGGACCTAGAACCTAAATAATACTACTACTGTAAAAATTATTTTGTTGAACAGTTTACCATTTACACTTCTTTAGTAACCCCTATGGTTCTGGAATTATGAGAATTTGTTTGAAATGTGAGGACATAATTTGATTTTATCAAAAAGCTTAGGCTCCACCCATTGGAAGTTACAGTGCAAACTTCCAGTGTTCCATTGGAAGGAATGAGTTAATGTTGTTAATACAGACCTACCATGTTGTTCAGAAAAAGAAGTTATGTCTTACCATAACGTTACATCTGTATTGTTGATCCTCATTCGGTCATTACGTATGGGTATCTGTTCTGACCTCGGAACTGAGCCGGCCATCTTCCAAGCTCACGTCAGCCACAAACTCTCGAGCTAAAACTCTTACCCAGAATTCCCCTCTCTGTGTTACCTCAGATTGAGTTTGCAAGTCAAAAGAAGGTAGAGGCTATCTCTGGTCAAATGACCTAAAAGAACCGGATGGTGAGATCCACTAGAAGCCACAGGAGGGGGAAGGAGTGAGGGTCGTAATGACTGAACGAGAATCAACAATATAGATGGAATGTTATGGTAAGACATAACTTCTTTATCTGATATTGTTAATTCTCGTTCATTCCTTACATATGGGACAGAGTCCCCAGCTACCTCTATTCCTGGGAGGCTCTCATGGAAGGACATTCCTGAGCACCATAGAACCAAAAGATGCTCTTCCCCTGGAGGCCAAATCCAATTTGTAATGATTGATGAAGGTATGAGGCGTAGCCCAAGTTGCAGCTGCACAGATGTCATGTAAAGAAGCTCTGGCATGGAAGGCAGCAGAAGTTGCCACCAACCTTGTTGAATGAGCCTTTATGGTAGTCGGCAATGGAATATTATGTTGTGTATAAATGAAGGTCACACAGTCTTTCAACCATCTAGCCAATGTGACCTTAGCAACAGCACATCCTAATCTAGGTCCAGATTACGCCAGAAATAACTGGTCTGATTTATGAGAGGCCTTAGTCCTGTTCAAGTAGAAGCAAACTTGCCTGTGAATATCTAGGGTATGTAGGCAATACTCTCCTTTGTTTGAATGATTGGGGAAGAAAACTGGCAAGTCAATGGTTTGATTAATGGACATTTCAGAGATCACTTTTGGCAGAAAGGAAGGATTAGTTCTCAAAGACACTCTCTCTCTATGAAAAATCAAGTATGGTCTCTTGATGCATAAGACTTGAAGCTGAGTGATACGTCTGGCAGAAGTAATGGCGACCAAAAACAAGGTTTTCCATGACAAATATTTGAGGTCGCAAGAAGAAGCTGGTTCGAAAGGTAGCATTGTCAGAGCTTGTAGAACTAATGACAGATCCCATGGTTGAATAGGTTCTCTAAAAGGGGGCTTCAGATGATTCATACCTTTTATGAAGGTCTTGCATAATTTGTGTGACATAAGAGAGGAGTCTTGGACACCCTCATGCAAATTAGATATTGCAGCCAAATGAACTCTAATGGTAGAGGCCGATAGACCTGTTTGAAATAGATCGGCTAGATACTCTAGTACTATTGACACTGGTGTTGAAAAGGGATTTACTTGCTTTTCTTTCAGCCAACAGGTAAATCTTTTCCACTTGTTTAGATAAGTAATTCTAGTGGAAGACTTATGAGATGCAATAAGAATGTCCCGTACTGGCAAAGAAAGATCATTCTGCCTGGCAATCAAGGGAATTGGAGGAGCCAAGCTGTGAGCTTCAGGCTGTCCAAGTTAGGATGAATCAGATTCTGCAGATGGGAAATCAACCCCGGGGTTGGATGGAGAATCCATGGTTGATCTAGCAGGTGAGGCCAAAGGAAGGGGAACCAAATCTGATGAGGCCAATATGCAGTATGGTGCTATGAGGATCACCTTGCTCTTCAACCGACGGGCTTTCTTCAGAAACTGGGGAATGAGGGAGAGAGGTGGAAATGCATAAAGAAGACCCGAGGGCCAATCGTGGACTAGAGCATCCCTGGGTGACAGTCCCAGAGGGGGAATCAGGGCAAAGTAGTTGCTGCATTTGTAGTTGATCGGGGATGCAAAGAGGTCGCAGCAAAGATGGCCCCAGTGGTGGAAGATCTCCACCGCTATCAAGGGATTCAGGGACCACTCATGAAGTTATAGAATGCACCTGCTGAGTCTGTCTGCTATCACGTTGGAACTTCCGGTAATGTGCATTGCTAGAAGAAAACTGTTGGTAGCCATCACCCATTGCCATATCCTCATGGCCTCTCGACAAAGGGGGTAAGATTTGGTTCCGCCCTGTTTGCTGATGTACCAGACCACCGCCATGTTGTCTGATTGTATTGCAATAGTCCCAGATGGCAGCAGGGGATGAAATGCTTGCAACGCCAGAAGCACCGCCCTCAGCTCTAGAACATTTATATGCAGTTGGGCCTCCAATTCAGACCAAGTGCCTTGGACTATCTGTCCCTGACATAGCCCCCCCACCTCATCAGGGAGGCATCCGTGGTCACTGTAGCCTTGGGCTGCTGGGGGGAGAAGGGGCGAGACCATTGTGATGGGTTGTGGGTCATACACCAATTTAAATCCTGTTTGCACCCGTGAGTTACTCGAATCTTGGCTGAAAGAGGATACTGAAAAGGATACCATTGGGTGAGCAGTAGCCATTGTAGAAGCCTCATGTGAAACCTGGCCAGGGGGACAATGGTGATGGAGGCTGCCATGGAACCCAACAGCTGTAGGACAGAGTGAGCTGTGGATTTCTTCCTTGAAAGGATTGGGATCAGTTGTTGCTTTATCCTTAGAATTCTGTGCTCTGGAATGGATGCTCTGCAATTCTTTGTATCCAAGAGGACCCCTATGAATTCTGTGTACTGAGATGGGGTGAGATTGGATTTTTGCCAGTTTATGGTTATGCCTAGCCTTTCTGCAGTGAGGAGAGAGTATGCCAGGGCATCTTCCAATAGATGTTTGGTGGGGGCGGATATGAGCCAGTCATCTTGGTATGGAAACACCTGGAATCCTTGTAGTCGCAAGTGAGCTGTGACAACTGCCATGCACTTAGTGAACACTCTGTGGGCTGTAGAGAGTCCAAAGGGCAGTACTCTGAACTGGTAGTGACTGGCTCCCGCACGGAAGTGCAGAAATCATCTTGATGGCCTGTCCACTTTTATGTGGTAGTACACATCTTGAAGATCTATCAAGCACATCCAATCATCTTTTTCCAAAAGTGGGAGGATAGACTTCAATACACTGAGATCCAAAATTGGTGTCCAGTCCCCAGTTTTCCTTGGCACCAAAAATAGTCTTGAGTAGAATCCGGATCCTATCTGGTCTGGAGGGACTATTTGGATGACTCTTTTTCTTAGCAGCTTTGCTATCTCTAATGCTGCTTCTTTCCTTTGACTGGGTGGAACATCGGGTAAGTTTATTGGGGTGGCAGGACAAAGATCGAAGGGAATATGGTAACCTCTGGTTATTATCCTTTGCACCCAAGAATTGTTGGTCATGGTTAGCCAGGCAGAAGGGTACAAGGAGAAATGACCCCCAACCACCTCCAGAGGAAAGGAGTTGTGCCACTCTTCAGGAGCGCTGGTAAGGTTGGCCAGGAAAAGAGTCCCTGGAACCCTGGTTACTTGGACCCCCTCTGCCCTGAAAGGGGTGTTTTCCCTGTGAGTTTCCCCCTCTGCCTCTAGGGGAGAACTCGGCCTGTGTGTCACGGAAAGGACCCTGAGACTTCTTGTACCATATCTTCCCACTCTTCTTGTTTCTGAAGAAAGCACGTTGAGGGGAAGAATAACAGATACCCACGGCAGAAAGGGTCTTACCATCCTGTTCGCATCCGGCCAGTGTGCTTTTAACCTTGGGTCCAAACAATAAAGAGGCTTCAATGGGAGTGCTGAGAAAGGAAGCCTTAAAGGGTTCCATGAAATTGCACAAGCGCATCCAGGCGTGTCGTCTCAGAACAACGCCTGAACTCGCCACTCTAGCTGCTCCTTCTGATGCCTGAGATATCAGGCACATGGAGGAGTTAGATATCAATTCAGTGGTGGCCAGCTGAGTGGCTACTTTGTCATGGACCTCATCAGACATGGCACCAGCCAAAGTTTCAGAGAGCTCAGAAATTAAATCCCTTTGAAGCCTGGTAAAATGTGCCATATAATTCAGGGACCTGATTGCAAAGGTCACTGATGCAAAAGTATACTTCCCTATTCTGTCCACATCCCAGGACTCTTTGTTGGGTGGATGGACAGTCTGGCTATCTTCTTCCGCTAGGTCCTTCTTGGTTGCGTCTGCCACCACCAGAGCATCTACAGGAAGACCTTTGGACCAATGGGGGTCAGTAGCAGGAGGGGACAAAATTTTATCTGGCCTCCGAGGAATGGCCTCAATGGTGTCATAAGCCTTCCACGCACACTGCACGATGAGCCAGAGCAGTTCGTCAGCAGGTGGAGTAACTCAGGAGGTAGGGGGCCGGGTGCGAAAGGCCTGCAGGAACACAGACTCTTCAGAGGTCAGATTAGAGGGCTGCCAGTCACCTCTCTGTTTAAGGATTTCAAGTATATCACCAAAGGATACCTCAGAGGGTGACCGAGGGGACCCTTCCCCATCATCAAAGTCTGTGCCTTCAGTAAGGGACTCCTCTGTGGAGTCCATGTGCTTCCTTTTGCACAAGCTTTTTTAATGAACTTCCTCAGAGGGAGAAGCTGGGAAAGACAATGCAAAAGGGGTTTCCTGTGGGAGTACATCCTGAGGCCCTTGCGCTCGGTGTCTGCTAGAAGCGACTTGTGTACCTTGCGGTCCAGAGGAGGGCAGGGAGATTGACAGCACAGATTGGCCAGCAGATGCTAAAGCCTTCTCCATTAGTTGGAAGGCCGGTCCAGCTGAAGAGGGGCGAATGTCCACGACAGGGGTCACCCCTCCCCTATGTGGCTCAGCCTACCGACTCAGAGTCCCTGGATGGCTGTGAAACACCAAATTACATACATCACAGCTGGCATCCTGGGTCACCGCAAACCTCTCCTGCCATGAAGGCAAGTGTGGTTCCTTAGTGAGGTCCCTAAAGGGAACCGTAGAGGGGGAAGACTGTGCTATATCAAGGGGCTTCAAAGGCAATGAAGGAGGAGAATAAGTAGGGGTCTTTGGCGAAGGGTGATCACCTCCCAAGGAAGGATAGGTCCCTGGGGGGTGGGATATCTCTGGCCAAAAGCACTTGATCCACAAGATGAAACATGTCGTGTTCAAAGAGGCATCTAGTGGAGTTCACGGACACGGCTGAGGGAGAGTCAGGTCTATCCAAAGATGGGACAAGCTTTGTGCCCACCTCACCATTCTGCACTGAAAACACCGGGGCTGTAAGAGACTGAACTACAGGTGTCTGTACCAAGGAAATCATCGGTGCCAAAGTCATGGTCTGCACCAACAATAAGGTCGGTGCCGAAGTGGTTGTCGGCACCGAGGCTGGGACTGAAAAAATCGGTGTCAATAACTGAGTTGTCGGTTTCGGTAAGGTGTCGGAGCCGATGTGGTTACAGTCTGCACCGACTGGATAGTCGGTGCCGGTGGAGAAGTCTGAACCGAGGAGCCCCTTGGTACTGATATGGTAAAGGCCACGCTAGTCGGTGCCGAAATCACAGGTGTCACCGACGGCCTCGGTGCCAAAGATCTAGGCACCAAAAGTGCTGGAGCCAAAAAAGTCAGATATGAAGTAGAAAGCTTAGCCTTCTTGGGTCTCAAACCGGGGACGAAGGAAGAGACTTGGCCTTTGTATGAACATCAGTCTTTTTCTTATGGGATCTTGGAGGGGTTGAAGCCTCCAACCCAGAAATAGCCTCTGAAAAAGGAGATATGAATAGCCCCTTCAATAACAACTTATTTTTTCTCTCAATCAACGTCCTGTTAGAGAAGTTCTTACAAATTCCACAAGGCGGGTCAACTGATAAATGAGGCACACCCAAGCAATAGACACACAGGGAATGTGCATCTGATGTAGGTAATTTATGGCCACAATCTGAACATCTCTTAAATCCTGGACTACATTTTTTATCTGCCATGATAGTAAAGAAGGAAATCAGAAAGGATACCAGCAAAGGTAAAGAAGAAAAGGGGTTTACCAACGATGGTAAAGAAGAAAATACCTTGCGGTAAAAAAGGGTGAAGTAGATTAAAAAAAAAATTCAAGAAATGATAGTCACTAAATGCGATAAGGTAAGAGAAAACAATTTAGTAATTTTTCTGAGAGAAAAAGTTGTTTTAGACTAGTATGACAACAAAATATTATGCTTAGCTCAGGAGAAGTAGCTTGGCACGACTGAATGGTGATGCGGCAAATGAAATCTGAGGTAACAGGGAGAGGGGAATTCTGGGTAAGAGTTTTAGCTCGAGAGTTTGTGGCTGACGCGAGCTTGGAAGATGGCCGGCTCGGTTCCGAGGTCGGAACCAATACCCATACATAAGGAATGAACGAGGATTAACAATATCAGATTGAAAGTTACCTGTTTGATTAAACTGATTATGTATCCAGATATTTCTGTTATTACTGTACATCAGTGTACACTCTGACACAATGTCATAACTAGGATCTTCTTGATAAATGAAGACCAAAAAATTCCTTGCCAGCTACAGAAACCAGATCAAATCATCTAGTGTGAAGCACAGAGTAAAATATTTTATTAATGAAAACCCATTTTATCTTGGAAAGTCATCAACTTACAAATATGAACCATTCAAACAAGAAAGAACATTTTCTTTGATAATGATGAAATCTATCCACTAGAGCTGTTTAACTTCTCAAAACCTTTGGCTGACCTGCCTCTAGGCAGAGTCTCACAAGATTTTATGTGGGGATCAAATTAGATAAAGAAACAAAAATCATGATAAATACACTAGTGTATTTTACAGGTCAGGAAATGGAGGCCATATACCACTCCTTTTCATTGACAAAGGGCCAGAATGATACATATGAGTCAGTAATTAGCAAGCTGAATGGACATTTTGTGCCAAAAAGATAATACACAAGAGTATTCTTTTACAGATGTCTATAAGCAAAGGTTGAACGTGTTGAAGGTTTTTAATTGTATGAATGGGCACCTGACAAAAGCAAGGCAAATGCTTTAGTAAACTAGAGCTTCAGTACTTTGCTCACAGCATAAGTGCTAGTAGAATTGGACCAGAAGTAAGCATGGTTAAAGCAATAGCCAGGCTATCAAGCTGTTCTTGTGTGACTGAGGTATGACAAGCCCTAGGCATAATTAACTATTAGGGTAAATTTGTATCAGACCTTAAGATTGCACTATTTCCTTTAACATACTTGTTTAAAAAACTGCTCTGCTGGTGGTATCTTTCTTGAGTACCTTGGACTTGGTTTAGTGCAAGTTTGGTGCTTTTTGCCACTTTTTTATGGACTTGTTAAAAAATACCCTCTGATCATGGGGACATGCTCAAGCATTCTGCAAAGTAAAATACATTATAACAAAAGCTCCAATGCTAGTGTACAGTGATGTCAATAAACCAAGAGTGAGCACAGATGTTAGTAGCTATGGCTCAGGTGTGGCATAACTCCAAATGGATGCTCATTTCCTGTTGCCTATTCTTTCTAAATGCAAACCAATGATAACTGCAGATCAAAAAAGAGTGCCTTGCAAGTGTGTGTGGGTATGTGAGAAATTCTCCATTTACATATTGGAGGTTGAGAGTTTTTAGTGTCAGGAAGAAACAATCCATTATTAGTTTCAGTAATTCATGTGACTTAGCTAAAGTGCCACTGAGATTCTAAAAACTGTTAATGAGAATGCGAAGATTCAACGCCAGAGCAGTCCATATGCCTGGAAGACAGCTGTTGCAGATATGTTATTTATAAATCCTATATATGCCTGTTATCAGATACCAGACAATGTTGCCATCTGTGTATAGAGCACTAACTACTGAAAGACTTGTCAGCCTTAAGCAAGTTTCCTAAACTGACCTTGAACTGCAAGCTGTTATCTAACATGTGAAAAATGGATGGCCAAATCATTGAACAGAAATCAAAAAGATTAGGCAAAAAATGCAATACAGCCAGAGCAAAGTTGTCAAAGCGCAATGACTTGTTATATCAAGAATGAATTGCAGTATTGAATCGCACTATCGTAAGAATGAATTGCAGTATTGAATCGCACTATCGTAAGAATGATTTGCAGTATTGAATCGCACTATCGTAAGAATGATTTGCAGTATTGAATCGCACTATCGTAAGAATGATTTGCAGTATTGAATTGCACTATCGTAAGAATGAATTGCAGTATTGAATCGCACTATCGTAAGAATGAATTGCAGTATTGAATCGCACTATCGTAAGAATGATTTGCAGTATTGAATCGCACTATCGTAAGAATGATTTGCAGTATCCTTACCTCAGTGAGCACAAATACTTTGTCAAGTGCATGATGACCATCAAGGTCTCATAAAAGTTTGAGAAATAACCAAAATGTCAATGTGGTTTAAGTACTTTCCAACCCATTGTTTTCCATATATCCATAATACTAAGAGCCTACACAGCAAACCAATATTGCATTTGAGTAAACCTCTGTAACTACAAATAGTGTCCAGCACATTAAACCATTTAATCCTTAAAGAAACAAATACAGTATGTGAGAGATGCACATAAACAATTTCACTGAAGGCAAAAATCTTGCATACAAACAAGGTTGTCAAGCACACACAAACACTACAACCACAACACATGGTGTCCACCACACACACACACACACACACACACACACACACACACACACACACACACACACACACACACACAGACCAATCTATGCTGAAGCATTAAAAAGCAATTTTCCCAAACCTCAAAGACCTCCTAAGCTTATAAACAGCAACACCTGTCTTCAGCAATCTCTAAAGCACTTACCAAAAAGCGACAACAAACACAACGCAAAAGCCTACAGCCAAGACATTACACAGGGCTCTTGTCATAGGAGACTCCATTGTATGACACACAGATGCCCTCTCACCAGACTGAACAAGGAAAAGATAATGGTTAGTTGCTTAACTGGAGCCAGGATCCACCAAGTTATGTATGCACCTAAGTCACAACCGCACAAGTACCGGCATAATTCTATCATAGTCCATGTGGGTGTTAATGACCTGAGCTGTACCTCCCTGGAGTATATAAAGAGAGAGATTGTTTATCTCTATAAGTATGTGTCTCAAACAGGTATGTGCCTTGCATTGAGCAACATTCTATCTTCACCAAAGATGATGCCACAGTACAAACAAAAATGACTGACTTGAATAATTGGCTACATTTCTGTTGTCTTTCTAGGGTGATTCACCATTTGTCAGCATGGATTAACATGGTTAGTAAACCACATTGCTTTGCAAAGGATGGTCTGCACCTCTCTCCCATATGCTTGTGAATGTTGGGTAAAACTTTATCCACCCCATTTATAGCCTTTTTTAGGTAATTCCAAATTGACAAACTCACTGACATAGCAAATACAACCCAAAGAAACCTAAATGTGTCACTGCTTAGTGCTAGGAGCCTAAACAAGAAACTACATACCCTACAAGCTCTCCTCATTCTGTAGAATATAGACATCTGTGCCATTACAGAGACATGGTCTAAATCCACAGAAGGTACTCTGGTAGTGCAAGGCTTCAGTGCTTTCCACATATTTAGACCATCAGCTACACAGACGGAGAGAAGGTGACGGAATCTCAATTTATAATATCAACAAATGTAACTCTACATTGGTTAAACAAGAAGATGCCCTGGAATTTATCAGCAAGCAAATAACCACAGAGAAAGTCCTATATCATATCCTAGCAAGGTGTAGGTCACCCTGACCCCTTGATTCCCATAGCTCGTACCTAGACTGACTGGATACACTTACCATTAAAACAAATACCCTATTCATGGGAGACTTGAACTACCCCTCTATAGAGTGGAAAGCATACACTGCCTCATACTCATAGGCACAATGATTCGTGGAATTTATTTACACAAATACCCTTGACCAGATAGTGGACGCACCCATCAGAGATTCAAACATACTGGATATGGTAATCCCCAATACAGGAGAGCACTCCCCCTCAGTGTCACATCCTCACTGGTGAGGTCAAACCAGAAAGCTGTCTCCTTCAAAATAAAAATCAACTCTGTAACCCCAGTAAACCGTGTAACAATTAGGAGCTATTTCAAAGCAAACTACATCCTATTAAGCAATAGTTTGTCAAAATTCAATGACTCTCCCAACTCTAAGTTCACAGCAATCTATGCAGAATTGTTCGCAAGGACCCTGTACAACCATACAAATGGCTGTATAGAGGCTGCTGTACCTACTAGAAGTAAACCCAAAGCAAACTCTAAAAACAAACCCCACTGGTGGTATTCTAACCTTAATAGGATCTATAACAAACTTAAAAAAGCCATGGCTAAAATCAGGAAAAGACACTCCCTCAATGATAGGGAGCTCTTTAATTAAACTAAACAGGAAACTAAGAGGACTAATTAAGTCCAACAAGGCCAATTCTGAGGTCAAGATAGGATCACAGGCTAAAGACAACTACAAGAGCTTCTATAGCTATGTCCGAAACCTGAAAGGCAACACATACCAATGTGCTGAACTGGTGGTCAATGGTGCCACCTTCACCGAGCAGAGTGACATAGCAATTTTGCTGGCTAACAAATTCAGCTCAAATTTCACCCCCAACCTCTCCTCATGAAATACCTACAAGCATAACCCCCCAACTATTAACAGGGAACAGGTCCAGGTGGCCTTTGCTAAGGTCAAAAACACAGCCTATCAAGACCAATTGAGTCACTTTTTAAACTATAGCCTCATAACAGACTTTGTACCACAAAAAAGGAAGGCTGCAATAGTTATACCACTTCACAAGGGTGGGACATCAACTGACCCCAGAAACTACTACCCTATTAGTCTGACTAGTCTAATATGCAAAGGCATGGAACAAATTATCGTGGAAATGATCAACGATGACAGGCAACCTTCAGACACTGGACCCAACCCAGTTTGGCTTTGTAAAAGCAAGGTCATGTATGCTAAACCTGTTACACTTCTTTGAGAAAGTCACCAAGGCAGTGGATGATGGGAATAAGGTACATACCCCCTACCTGGACCTGGCTAAGGCATTTGATGCAATACCCCACTAGGGTATAGTTGACAAAGTCACTGAACTGGGCATAAACCTCTACATAACTCACTAAATTGCCAACTGTCTCACAGACAGGACCCAGGAAGTCAGGATTAATCATATCTCCTCCACTGAGACCAGTCAACAGCAGGGTACCTCAGGGCTTCTTGCTGGGACTGCTCCTGTTTGGCATCTACTTTTCAGAGGTAAAGGCTAATGTCAAGGGGCTTGGGCTGACCAAGTTTGCAGATGACTGTAAATTGGAAACTATCACGTATCTCCCCCCATGACACAAACATCTTACCCAAGGGTGCCAAAGTCACAGACTAAAACTCCATGCCAAGAAATGTCTTATATTGCCTCATGGGAAAATTTCACCCAAGCTAATTATTGCATCAATAAGATATCCATAAGAGCTGACCTGGTAGTGAAGGATCTGGGAACATATGTGGACAGTAACCTGTACTTTGACCAAAATGTAGCCAAGGTAGTAAGGAAATCATTCTATGCTGTATATGTTAAATATATCCAACTTATAAGTAAGGGCATGGCATTCACGTCCAAGGAAGTCATAGTGCCACTTCATTTAACCCATATCAGACCCATCATTGAGTATAACGCTCACAAAGTTTCCTTACCAGGGGAATCTAGGGTATAAACATTGTTCTGTATGGATCGCCTTAAATCCCTGTCTCTATACTCAGTCTCTTACAGGTTACTGAGATGCAATCTTTTGCCTTGAATACAGGTTGTCCTTGGATCCAGCTCTGATGGACATTTTGCAGATTTGCAAAATAAACAGCATCAGACCTACTACATAGAAAGATTTCATACAAGGATTTAAATTTTGTTTGTGATGTGTCTCAGGGGGACCTCTGTGCTCTGGAACAGGCTCTCCATCCATGTGGTGCAGAGTCTATCCCTAACCCTATGTAAGTGCAAACTTGATCAATGGATGGAAAAATCAGAAATTCATCTTAGGTCTAACCTCCATACCTCTGACAGACAAGACAGATAGTAATGCCCAAACTAACATATCCACTTCATACAATCTCTAGAAACTTCCTAACTAGCATACCCCCTTCTAATAAACTTCCATTATACATAGGGGCACAGTTGGGCTGGGTTGCATGGCTAGGCTGGAAAAGGCCCTCGTAGTTAGCCTAGTTATTTACTTATGGACCTATGCTAACCATCAACCAAGACAGTATAAATCTAGCATCAAAGTACCAGTTCTGAACTGTGCTTAAAACATTGCACTAATGCCAACACTGATACCGCATGGCCCATGGTGAAAGACAGATGATGGCTTGTGTGAGTTTGAAGGCAAAAACTATTTCATGATTGTGGGCTTCTAATCTTGTGAAATAGAAATAATCTACCAATTATGACTCACAAATAAATCATAACCAGGTTCAAGACAATGTTCTCAAGATATGGTCTACCTATTAAAATAGTTACAGACAATGATTCACAGTTCATGCCAAGTGAGTTTCAACAGTTTGTTACTGATTATGTTTTCATCCACATTAGGTCATGTCTTCACTATTTGTACTCAGATGGTGAAGTTGAAAGAGCAGTACAAACCAGCAAAAAAGACACTAAGACAATTAGAGCCTTACAGAGCTCTCATGGCATACTCAGCTACTCAAACATTGCCACAGGAGCAGGGCTGGTGCTAAGTAAAATGTTCCCCCTAGATGAAGTTCCCCATGGCACCCACCCCTGTTGCTCACTGCTCCCCCAGTGCACATGCTCGGCTACCCCCAGTTTCTCCCCACCCTAAACTCTCTACACAATCTAGATTAACTTTTTCCATTTTTTTGTTATACATTTTTGTGTTACACGTCATCTTTTCAACATTTCCTGCATCCTTTCAATGTACGCTACCTCTCCAAAATTGCACTGTAATAACTCTGGAGGAAATAACTGAATTAAATCAAGGGCCTGGGGGCTGCACTTTCTCTAATAGTGCCACTTTTCAGACAGTGTTTCTGATCATAGAATTAGGTACTTGTTTTTGTTTTTTTTTAAGCAATGGAGGTGTTGATCAGTATGTATCATGTTTCTCATGTTGAGGAAGGTGTACATTGGGTTTAGTGACTACAATTATTTATATATATATATATATATATATATATATATATATATGTATGTCTGTATATTTACTAAAAAAAAGAGAAAAAAAACAATTGTATAGGAATGATATTAAAATAGACTGTCATAACTTCTAATGTAAGATCCATGTCAAAGATCATAGGTTCATAGGTTCATAGGTTCATACTAGGCTATCTGCCCTAGGGCATTTATAAGCCTAGCCAGAGCGTGTTTGGCTTTCATCACCCATTTTAAATTAATTTTGCTATGCCCTTTTTCGAGGTTAGTATACTGTGCCTCTGTCTAACAGTGACACAGAAGTGATACCCAGTGTAAACCTCCGATCTCCCATCCACTCATCAAGATTCCTCTTGAAGAGATTCAATGAGGGACTCTGCCTAACCTGGACTGGGATTTTATTCCAGAGTGAAGGGAGCCTCTGGGTTATGAATCTGTCCCTCCAGCATGTCCTATTTATTTCAGTGCTGCGGTTCAAGTCTCTCGAGCTCATGGCTCGATGGGATTTGGATTTTATGAGGTGCAGCATGTCCATTAATTCCGGGTTGGCCATGGCTTTACACGTCAGACACAGATCGCCTCTGAGCAGGTGGTATGCCACTGAATAGAGCTGGAGTTTCTTTAACCGGGCAGCATATGGCATCTGTTTGAGCCCTTTGATCCTCTTGGTGAGGTACTTTTGGGGTCTTTCCAGTTGCTGCTGGTGTCTGGTAAGGTACATCCCAAAAGGGGCATTGTACTCAATTATGGGCCTGAGAGGGATGAGTAAAGAGGCACGATGACCTCCCCTGATCTAGATGTGAATCCCTTCATGATTAGGTGGGCTATATAAAATGTTTTTCTAACCACATTGGCCACATGGTTGTCAAATGAGAGATTGCTATCAATTTGGGTCCCCAGGTCCCGAATTACTTCTTCTGTACTTAATGGGTTACCACCTATGTGGTAATTTGTGGGCACTTTGTTTTTGCCAAAAGGGATGACTACACACTTTTTGGTGTTTAGCTTGAGGCCATGGCTCTGGCACCAGTTGTCTGTTTCTATGAGGCCCTTTTGGAGGATGCTTATGACGGCTGGAGAGTCGATTATGGCACCCAGTTTGCAGTCATCTGCGAACTTGGTCAGCCACAGTCCTTCTGTGTTGGCCTGTACCTCCGAGAAATATATACCGAAGAAGAGAGGTCCCAGGACTGAGCCTTGTGGGATGCCACTTGTAACTGATTTGGAGTCTGACATGGCTCCAGCAATGATAACCATGTGGGTTCTGTCCTTGAGCCAGTTTGCAACCCATCTAGTGACATAGGGGTTTATATTTAAGCTGGTGAGCTTATCTATAATGCCAGAGTGGGGTATTGTATCGAAGGCTTTTGCAAGGTCCAGGTAGGCTGTGTGGACCACCTTCCCCTCGACAATGGCCTTGGTGACTGTTTCAAAGAAATCGACCAAGTTTAAGAGGCAGGATCTGCCCTTAACAAAGCCGAACTGGGTAGGATCCAGTGTCTGTAGGTCCCCAATATCTTTATTTATGAGGTCCATGATGATCCTTTCCATAGCTTTGCAGACCAAGCTAATCAGGCTTATGGGGCGATAGTTTCCAGGATCTGTTGAGGCACCACCTTTGTGGAGAAGGACCACTGTTGCTGTACGCCACTCTTTGGGTACATATCCTGTAGTAAGGCTGAGATTGAACAGTAGTTTTATGTTTGGGTTTAGCTCTTCTTGGAGTTCATGTAGGATGCAGCCTGGGATACCATCTGGTCCCATTGATGCCATGTTTTTTGCTTTGGAGAGGGCGGCTCTTACGTGAGCATCTGAGATGTTAGGGGGGCAGCAATCTGCTGGGATAGATATTTGCCCTTTTGGTGAGGAGGGGGGTGAGAAGTTTGCGCTGAACCTGTCAGCTAGCATGTTGGCAATGTCTGTGGGTTCGGTGTATTTTTTGTCATTTTGGACTAATTCTGAGCATATCTGGGAATTCCCACCCAGGTTACTAACATAACTAAAGAAAGCCTTGTGATTATCCTTAGTGTCCTGTGCAATTTTTCTCTCGAAGCTGGCCTTAGACAATTTTATGAGTGCCCATAGTTTTTTGCTAATACTGATCAGAGATGCCTTCCCTTTTTGGGATTTTGCTCTATCATGTAGTAGCTTCCTCCTTCTATTGTATAGTTTGTTTATGGCTGGGGTCCACCAGACAGGACGTCTGCCTTTGGAGGATTGGGTCTTGGTTTTATTTGGGATTGCACGATCCATGCATTCCTGAAGGTGTTCACAGAATGCATTTATAAAGGATTCTGCAGTCTGGGCTGTATTTTCCACAGGCCCAGGGGCTTTGAAGGACTCCACCTCGGTTTTGAGGAGTGTGAAATTTGCTTTAGAGAAGTTTTTCACTGTGGTTTTCTGGGCCGGAGGTGGGGTAGGGATGTGAACATACAGTGAGATTAGTTTATGGTCTGATATTACCAGTGAGGGATACACTTCTGGTCTGGAGCATAAAGTCCCCATGTTAGTGATGATCAGGTCCAGTATGTTTTTCCCTCTTGTGGGAGTGGTAACAAGTTGTTCCATAGCATTTGAGTTCATAAATTCTAGGAACCTTTGGGCTAGGGTGTTGGAGCTAGAGTAATGCTCCCAGTCTATGTTTGGGTAGTTGAAGTCGCCCAATATAACGGTGTTTGGAGAGACCTTCATATTTTTCAGTGTTCTCAGGAAGGCCGAGTGGGGTTCCTGGGTTTGGGAGGGTGGTCTGTAGCAGGCTATAAACTGGAAGGCAGTTTTACCCACTGTTAGTTGCACATGGATAGTCTCTGATGCTTCATGCTGTGCCACCAACCTGGAGGTGTGGGTATCTTTGACGAATATTGATACTCCCCCTCCTTTTGTGGTTCGGTCCAAGTTTTGGGGCCGAAAAGCATGGTATGAGGTATAACCTGGTAGTGCTGGGGCTGCTCTCGGGAGCCTTGAACCAGGTTTCTGTTACTGCACAGATATCAATGTTCTCCATGCTAAGGAGAGTTTCGAGTGCGTGCATCTTGAGGTTTAGACTTCTGGCGTTGAGTAGCATTACTCTTAGTTTCTTATCCCTTGTGATACCTATGGAGGTGGGTTTGTCTTTTGAGCTTTGCCTAAAAAAGGCACTATGGGGGTAGCAAGAGCCTTTGCCAATATCCAAAAGCCCAGGGGTGACAGGTGCAAGCCGTCCCTAGTGAAGCATCGTGGCTTGTCGGGCATGTCACCCCAGGCTGACAGGCATTGGATCCCCTTTGAATGACACCACTACTTAAGCCAGTTGTTGAAATTGATCATCTTGTCTTCATATTGTGGCATCATTCTTGGTGAGGGTAAGATGCTACTCAAGGTCAGGGTCATACCGGCCTGGGCTACATGCTCAGAGAGCTCCTCTATGTCTCTTTTCATGTAGTCCAGGGAGGTACATCTCAGGTCATTCACACCAGCATGGACAATGACTGAGTCATATTTGTACTTGCCTTGGAGTGACCTGAGTGCTTGTGTTATGTGGCGGATCCTAGCGCCCGACAGGCAGCTCACCGTGACCTTCTCCTTGTTCAGCCTGGTGAATGGGACGTCAGTGTGCCTGACGATAGAGTCACCTATTACAAGTGTATCAGGTGTGTTGTTTAGCCTTAAGGGCTGTGACTGTTTGGCACACTGGCTTTGTGAGCTATGTGTTGCACGTGTTTTGTTTTGGGGTAGCAGTTGCTTGGGTGTCTGCTTTGGAGGTCTCTGCTGCTTAGGCAGATTTTTATTTAGAGCCTCCGAGTATGTTTTTGTGTGTTTATGTGTTTGGTTTGCTGTCGTGGTAGGTCTATGTGAGACTGGAATTGTAGTGAGTGTGGTTTCCTTCTCCTCCTGACTGGTTACGCCAGTACTGAGTTGAGAGAGCTTAGCCTCCAGTTTGGCTATATGGTTGCATCTCTCACATGTGTTGGAATTTGTTGGGAGGAGGAGAGGGTTGTCTGTGTACATGAGGCAGTTGTAACATTGCCTCAAGATTCCCAGATTCACCAGCTGGACCAGAGAGGAGATTGACAACTGACCTTTGGACATGCTAGAATAGTATTGGGAATTCCTTTATAATTGAAAATAAGGGCCAATGGGGAACAAGGTACTCAAGGCAAGTTTGTGAGGGTGTAGTGCTTTTAATTTTTTTAGTGCTGACTTATATAATTGCTTTAGTGAGCAAGTTCCAGGTAACTTAAATGCAAAAACGACAAACAGTAACTTTCTTTCAAGTGAAACAAGGAAATAAGTACAATAAGCAATGCAGATATCACTAGGGATCCACAGAAGTGCTGAAAAGCCGCATTTTAGGTGGAATTAGCTTTTCAGGGAAATAACAAGCAAACAAACAACAAGCATACAAACAAAGCTAGATTTAGCAGGCCTGGATCTAGTCTATGCTACAGCAAACAAGGTGTACCAATTTAAGTAAGAAACAGTTCAAATATGCAGGCACTATAAGCCTTTAACCAGAAATTCCCAGCTTAGAAGGGCAGAGTCCAACCTCTCCTCCCACAAGAGTACAGACCACAAACCCTCTTAATGTAAAATAACTGGCCTGAAGCCCAAGTGCTTAAACCAGAATTAATACACTTTTAGAATAACAGACACTGAGCCCTCAGTCAGCAGTTCCCAACTTAGAAGGATGTAAGCTACCTGTTCTGCCACTACAGTGCAGACCACAAACCTTCCTAATGTAAAACAACTGGTCTGAAGCCCAAGTGCTTAAACTAAAAGGCTTAGAATGAGTTACACCAAGCAGTAATAAATACAATTGAGTACTTTTAAGATGACGCAAAAGCAAAATAAAGTAGGAAGAAACACAAATACAGTAAAAGCAGATAAACTTTTTTTTTTTTTTTTTTGCACTTTGCATTCTTATTAAAAATAAAAAAATCAGGATTCAAGTTGGTATTATTTGTTCAAACCACGGATTATTAAGTAAAACAAGAGATGAGTGCTTTCCTGCTTATCAGAGCTTCATCAGATATAAGTTATATTATAAGTAAAATATATGTATATTTTCAATACCAATCTTATCATAACACAGAGTCCAGTGTAGAAAGGATGTGATGGTGTCACTTCTTATCATAGGAGTTATTAGGGAAGTGAGTCGCACAGTATGTGTGAATTGCAATGGTCAGCAACATATTGTTCCACCAGATCTGTAGATGTCCATCTTTGCTCTTGAGCATTGATTAACTGTGTTTGGTGTTTATTTTCTCCATGGTTGTGTGGTCATGGAATTGTTATATGTAACTAAGGGGGGAGGGGTGAAGGGGACTTACCCCTATGCAAAAAAAATGTTTTTAGGATATATTTCTTGTGTCAAAAGTTTTCAGAGTGTGTGTGTGTGTGTCTGTCTGGGCATTCACACATTCATTCATTGTGCTATTTCTTCCTATATGAAGAGACCACAGATTTCAATAGTACATAAGGCTTTATTGATCACAATGAAAAATGTTTCAACATAAGCAGGACATGAGATACTTCACTCCAAAATCAGGTAGTGGTAGCATTTACTGTCATTTTGCATCGGCAAAACAAGTACATAAGGCTTTATTGATCACAATGATAAATGTTTCAACATAAGCAGGACATGAGACACTTCACTCCAAAATCAGGTAGTGGTAGCATTTACAGTCATTTTGCATTGGCAAAACAAATATAGCTCTATCAAGCAAGTACGTTTACCTTGACAAAATTAATACAGCTCTTCGGGGGTCTAGGTGTACACCAAGCCTATTACAAAAGACCTACAGGAACTTCTAGATTTCCTCTGACTTTCCTGTATAAATAGGATAAATCTGTTTCATATGTGTTGCAGTTTCTGGCTAGGGAAAACAGGCTTCTCTTCCTCACTCTTAGACTGCCTTCTCATTATACACAAGGTTCCTGGGACTCCTCCCAGAATTTCTACTAGGATTAGAAGCAAGCAAATATAACTTTAATATACAGATTGGAGCAGCTGTCCCTCATTAGCTTCAGTACCTGCTTCCATCCCGAAGGCTCTATATTTGTCTTTTTTTTACGACACTTTGTGTATATCCCTGGCTTAGAAGTAGCATGCTTTTCTTCTCCCATGCTCCCCCTACTGTTCATTGTTGATCCACCTGTCACTATATTACTAAATCTATTTATCTGTATAACTTTCTAAATATATGTATTTGTGTATATCGTATATACCAGTGGTCCCCACTCACTGGGCCATGGAGCATTTGGTACCGGGCTGTCAGGTAAGTGAATGTCTGTATCAGTGTGTTTTTGTGTCTGTGTGCGTGTGTGTGTGAGTGAATGCGTGCATCAAAGCAAAAGAATCTGAGGGTGTGTGTGTGTGTGTGTGTGTGTGTGTGTGTGTGTGTGTGTGTGTGTGTGTGTGTGTGTGTGTGTGTGTGTGTGTGTGTGTGTGTGTGTGTGTGTGTGTGTGATTGTAAGAGTGAGATTGATGTGTGAATGAATGCAGGTATGAATGAGGAAGTGACTGTGTATGTATGTGTGAGATCGAGAGAGTGAGAGCAATGTATGAATGAATGCGTAAGTGGGTGTGTGGTATGTGGGTGTGACAGACAGTGAGAGTGATGTATGAATGAATGAATGCATAAGTGGGTGTGTGACATGTGGGTGTGACAGACAGAGTGATGTGTGAATGAATACAGGTATGAATGAGGAAGTGGCTGTGTGTGTGTGTGTGTGTGTGTGTGTGTGTGTGTGTGTGTGTGTGTGTGTGTGAGATCAGGAGAGTGAGAGGGATGTGTGAATGAATGCATGTATGAATGAGGATGTGACTGAGTGTGTGTTTGATCGGGGGAGAGTAAGAGTGATGTGTAAGTGAGTGCAGGTATGAATGAGGGAGAGACTGGAAAATAGTGAGAGTGATGTGTGTGAGTGAATGAGTGCATGAATACAAAAGAGACTGTGTGTGTGTGTGTGTGTGTGTGTGTGTGTGTGTGTGTGTGTGTGTGTGTGTGTGTGTGTGTGTGTGCAGTATGGACGAAAGGTACACAAACCTCATTGCTGCTGCTGCCAGCGATCACTCTCACTCTTCACTCACTCTCTCTCCCGCCCCCCTCTCTGTCTCTCACAAACACACACACACACACACACACACACACACACACACACACACACACACACACACACACACACCATACCTCTCAACCACTTAGTAGTGCAAAAAATGTGGACAAAGCCTAACAGAATGGGGGAACAAATAGGGACAGATTTTATATATTGCTCTTATAACCATAGAAAGTTGCTAGAATAACAGGATTTGTCTTATGCATTTTTCTGAAGGATACGAGGTCTAAAATACAAATGTATATCATTTAGTGACTTCAGTCCTCAGATCATCCCAGTGATTTTCCAGAAAATCACAAAAGTTAAGAGGAACAGACCAAAACACTGAGAGAAAAATCTAGACATTCTGCGAAAATCTGTAGAGTTGAGAGGTATGAATACCTCTCAGCTTCTTACTTAGATCAAGAAATCTAGACAAAGCCAAAAATAATGTGGGGACAAAGGCCCAAAATAGGGACCCTTTTAAGTACTGCTCTTACAAACTTTGAATGTTGATAGAAATACATGTTTTGCATTAGCATGAATTTTCTGAAGGGTATGAAGTATGAAACTCAACTGTTAATTATTTTCTGACTTAAGCTTCAGTGCTCTTCCAGTGATTTGCCAGAAAACAACCATTTTATGAGAAAAAGACCAAAACTATGAAGCAAAAATCTGCACATTCTGTGAAAACCTGCACAGCTGAGAGGTATGCTGGACAAAGCCAAATAATAGGGACAGATTTTAAATATTGATCTTATAAACATAAAAGCAGTAAGGTTGCCATTAGGTTTACTTACCTCTCAACCATAGTAGTTCAATGTTATGCTGTTAAGCAGATTGTACACTTTTTTTTTTTTTTGGTAATTATTGCCAACTGTCTTTTCATTGTACTTAGGAGCTTTTCTCCCCCCCCCGGGTCTGGCCTCCTCCTTAAACAAATGTCAAATAAATACATAAATAAATAAATAAAAATCTACTTTATTATGTGTGCAACAAGCTGGCTGGTCCATGGAAAATTGTTTTACATTGATACCAGTCCTTGGTGCAAAAAAGTTTGGAGGCCACTGGTATATACATATAAACACATTGTTTTCTGATTTGTGACATAACTTGCTGGGATGTTTTTAATGTGTGCTTTAGGAAAGCATGTGTTCTGGGATTTTCCTAAACCTGAAGTGTTGCAGTTTAAGTGAGATTAGGATGAACATAAATAACATTATGTTGTCACAGCTGTATATCCTGTACAATTGAGAACAATTTGTAATGTACCTCGACCAAGCTAAAGGAAATAGCATTTCAGGTAGGGTGTGTGTACCTGTTAATAAAGGGAATGTAAGTCTTGATAAGAAAGTCTATTGTGCAAAAGTACAAGAGAAATGGTACAGTTCTCCCTTTCGTTTCACACTGTAGGTTAGTTTTACTATTCCTAGCCTTTCAAAATGACACAAAATATTACAGATGAATTGTAATTTAAGACATTACACTTTTTCCTTTCCATTTAAATTCCAGTAGCTTTTAAATCAGTGGCTTTAAATGTTGCTTTGAATATGTCAACAGTACAGGCACAACTTTTTTCTGTGCTTTTTAGCTCCACTGCTTCAAATGTATCTGCAGACATATTATATTCTGCATCTGTAAGTAGTAGTCTAAAAATCAACATTTCACTTATTAATTCTTAACATTTCTTGCCAATAAGATGACTTCCACTTTTGTGTCAGTGTTTCTAATGCATTTTAAGACTTCACTATATCATCCCTTTTCACTTTAATTGTATGAACAAATAATTTTTGTGTTTAGGTTTAGCAACAAGCAAATTATTTTGAATACACTTTTTTTGTTTTAAATCTGCAAAAATTATTGTAACACAGCTTCTTCACAAGTGATTAAATGTGGATGCTTTGGCCTCTTATTTTTTTAGCCACACTTAGTACACAAGATTTGAATTTCTACTTATGATAATTCCTTTCTTCCTGCTTTTTTGCCATTTTCTTGGAAGGTTAAGAGGATTAAATAACTTCAATGATATTCATGTGCAGCATGCAGAAGTGTGGCACATTACCCCCTCAGTCTTCTTAGCTATTCTTCTTGCACTTAAAAACGAACTGAATTTCTGGATTTACATCATCCAATTTTCTGCCAAATTAATATTTTAGTGAGAGAATTTCTGTTGGATGCATTTGGAACATCTTTTTTCAAATGAGCAAAATAGTATAAGGGTTTCTCATGGTTTTTGCAAGTGAAATCTTAATGCAAGTTTAATTAAAAAAAAATTAATTTTGAACTGCAAATTATATTGATATATTACAGAAGAATACAATTCTCAAAAACAGACCATTTCACTTTGACACCATGTAACATCTGTAAAATCTATAAGGAAGCTTAGTAAAGACTAAGGCAAAATGTTTGCATGACAGTCTACATGAGATTTTTACAGTAACTGCCTTCTAGAAGCTGTACTACATCAGCTGCATTGTCTGTCTGTAAGCTCTTTAATAATTAAATGTATTTTGTAATGCGGTGGTGCTGCGGTAGCATTGTCGCCTCACAGTAAGATGCTGTCCGGTTCAATTCTCAGCTAGAGCGTCTTCTGCATGGAGACATGCATGAATGGGCGTACCTTCTTTGAAGGTTGTGTGTCAGGACTGGTAATTCGGCAAGTAAAAATCAACTACCAATCATTAGCGGACCGGAGTTACGCTGTGGCAACCCCTAACCGGGAAAAGCTGAAAGACACAACAATACACACGGGACTGGGCTTCCCACAATAATTTGCCAACTATGGGGTATCTTCTGAAGAATTTCATACCCACTTTGAGAACCTGACATGGATCACAAGTCAAAAGTAAAAGTGGACCTGTTGAGGCTAGGAGAAGTACATTTTTTTAAAACTCCTAGAATAATAAAGCCTTTCTATCTTCTAATAACTGCTCCTAAGAGATCTCATGTCTCTTCCAGTCCAAATGTCCAGGGTCAAGGGTACTCAAACTGACAGATTATCATTCCAATCTATTTCTCCAACATACTGCATGACTCATATAATGTTCTTAGCAGGTGTTATGGCTGTGTATGACTCATATAATGTTCTTAGCAGGTGTTATGGCTGTGTATGACTCATATAATGTTCTTAGCAGGTGTTATGGCTGTGTATGATTCATATAATGTTCTTAGCAGGTGTTATGGCTGTGTATGATTCATATAATGTTCTTAGCAGGTGTTATGGCTGTGTATGGCTCATATAATGTTCTTAGCAGGTGTTATGGCTGTGTATGACTCATATAATGTTCTTAGCAGGTGTTATGGCTGTGTATGATTCATATAATGTTCTTAGCAGGTGTTATGGCTGTGTATGACTCATATAATGTTCTTAGCAGGTGTTATGGCTGTGTATGACTCATAATGTTCTTAGCAGGTGTTATGGCTGTGTATGACTGATATAATGTTCTTAGCAGGTGTTATGGCTGTCTATGATTCATATAATGTTCTTAGCAGGTGTTATGGCTGTGTATGACTCATATAATGTTCTTAGCAGGTGTTATGGCTGTGTATGACTCATATAATGTTCTTAGCAGGTGTTATGGCTGTGTATGGCTCATATAATGTTCTTAGCAGGTGTTATGGTTGTGTATGACTCATATAATGTTCTTAGCAAGTGTTATGGCTGTGTATGATTCATATAATGTTCTTAGCAGGTGTTATGGCTGTGTATGACTCATATAATGTTCTTAGCAGGTGTCGTGGCAGTGTATGACTCATATAATGTTTTTAGCAGGTGTTATGGCTGTGTATGACTCATATAATGTTCTTAGTAGGTGTTTTGGCTGTGTATGACTCATATAATGTTCTTAGCAGGTGTTATGGCCGTGGGAAAGAATGTGGTCACTGCTGTGATTCTTTCGATGTCAGGAACAGAAATAGAATTATAATTATGGTTTCTCTAGCCCAGTTTATTAATGTCCAATGAGATCTGTAATTAGGATAAATCCATTGATAAAGCATTCTCAGCTGTGATGCACTGATGTATATTTCCTAGTAAAAAAGGCCTAGCGTCTTCTGTCATTGGGCACTATTGGTTTGTCCCAAGATGCTCTAAGTCTTTTACCTCACCACAGAAAAGTGGTGGGACTACATTACTATCCATTACTTTTAAGAATGAACCACTGCAGTATGAGGCCAAATGTTTGTCATGTGTATAGTCACTTTTTGATGGCTTGGTTACTATTGTCTGTTTCAGCATGATAGCAGTAGCAAAGTAAATATGCCCATATTCCTGCTTAATTTTTATTAGCTAGAGTAAAACTGTTGGTATTTATAAAGCTGAACTGTCAGCTGTACTGTGAAATAAAGCATCAGCAAGCTGAATGTGTGTGTGTGTGTGTGTGTGTGTGTGTGTGTGTGTGTGTGTGTGTGTGTGTGTGTGTGTGTGTGTGTGTGTGTGTATGTGAGAGAGAGCATATATGTGTGTGTGTCTGTCTTCATGGTCAAAATAGTTATGAGGATTTACTCAGAGCCATATGAATCATCCACTACTTATTACCCATTAAAGAGATTACATTCAGGACCTACATAGGGTCCATCTTAAATATGTACTTTTATATATTTTACAGGTAGCAGAACTGTTTCCAAAGGTCTGTTTCAGTTATGGCCATGTGGCAAAGAAGCAAATCCATAACTTAAGTGCAACAATACAAAATGCATATCCAAAATGAAGTGACAGTCAGTGACTGCTTTGCCATCTTCAGGATAAGCGTAAAGCAGAAAGGCAACTTCCAGAAAAGTAGTTGAAGCTAACTTATGTTTTTTGTTTCAGAAAATATTATTCTAGTCTAGATGTGAAAAGGTTAAAAGAATATTTTATCTTTATTCATTTGGGTAGAATTCCAGATTGTTAAATCAATGATAAAGAAGGAACGGCTTGTAAAGGAGGGGAACCACAGTAAGGAATGAGAGTGAGGGAGGCTAAGGACAAAGTACACAATGATTTAGACTAAGTTTTAGGATTCAGTCTACAGTACAGGTAGGGGCAGTAAAAGTTGGCACATGGGGTACCACTTATTTGGGTGATATACAGACTGATGTGCAATTTTGGCTTCCAATTAGAAGTGCAAGACCTAATATTACAAGTCATGACACTTCAACAATTAAACAGTCCAGACAATAAATTCTGAAAGTCACTGTTACACATTTAGTAGCTTTAACCCCTTGTTCCATCTACACCTTGCAACACACACACACACACACACACACACACACACACACACACACACACACACACACCACTCTGTTTGCTGTACCTCATAAAAAAGGAATACTCCTCAGATTCCACAGGTTTGCAGATAACAGATAATCCCCCAGTTGCAGTTAGTTTTGCTATACCAAGGATCACATTTAAAACCCTCAGAACTTCAACAGGCACACAACAAGCACTACCCTTTTTGCAAGGAAAGGAAATGCATAAGATTTTATTTAAAGCCTGCCAGATTAGATCAGTAATACTGGAAGAAACTATGGCACAGCCACAAGTGAAGATCCTTACTAAGGCATAAGAATGAGATGACCTTTTCCAGTTGTGAACATTTCTGCCATGATGGAGACATCTTAAAGTTTTAGAATGTTCTTGGAAAGGTTTGCTTTTGTTAATTCTCAGATCTGCATATTCAGTGAAAGAAAGGAGAAGCTTCATCCAGATACCGAGGTAATTAAACATCAAAACCTGCTCAATATAATTACCCTACCTACCCTATAAGGCAGGCAGTGCAATGTGAGGTGAGATCTCAGCAAGCTAAGGAGCATAGACTTAGCTTTCTTCAAACTTTGGTGATGCCCCTTGTTGAAGAAGCATCCATGCAGTGGCTGTAGACCACATACTAATTTGTTCCTCAGTGGTGTTATTAGTGTTGTTCTGAAAACCAAACTCCTGGATCACCGACCCAGAACATCATAATCTTGATGGTAAGGCTGACAGTAATGGGACTGATTAATATGGAGAACAGTAAAAGCCCAAACAATGAGCATTGTGAAACTTGTATTGTAATTCATGGAGATGAAATCAAAAATCCTGACCTTTGACTTAGTAGTTTTGGTTTTACATATAATTTGAGAACAATTATATGAAACTGTGATGTAGGCTACATGACTTGGAAAGTTGAGAGAGAGAGAGAGTGAGAGAGAGAGAGAGAGAGAGAGAGAGAGAGAGAAAAACGTTAGTTAAATGAATGAAAAGTACATCAGTGAGGAAGTATCTACAATACCATGGTATCAGGCAGTCTAGGAATGAGAGCAGCAGAATAAAAGTAGCACACCCTTCTGTGGAAAAAAACCATGCAGCTTGTCAGTCAGGATGCAATAGTCTTACAGACGGTATTTACATTTTTTGGAAAATAATATTCTAATTTTGAAGAGGTAAAATAGAATGGATATGGACCAAAAGTATTTGGTTTAATTTTGAGGCTCAAGCTTAGGGATAGGCATGATGATGGAAGGCTTTCAGAGGTTAAAGAAGCTGATAATGTGACACAGGGAGATAATTATGAGATACATACATGCTTGTAAGAATTTTGGAAACAGGCCATCTAACTTGAGCTGTTCACAGCTAGAAATGTTTTTAGCCACAGATTAACTTGTGCAAAGTAGCCCAATTTGAAGGTAAAGGAAAGATTTGGGACAATATTTTTATGATTTTGAGTGAAGGTTAAAGATAAGAAGCATCAGGTCTTTTGCCATTTTGTCTTGCACAAGGGTTTATTCTGTGGGTAACTTAGGAAATGCCAACAATGTGCTTTTCCTACATTTCCTAATCTCTTTTCTTTGTATGTTTTATAACCAATCAGTGTTATCACCCTGGTTCTATGTGACGTCTTCTAAATGTCTTTGGATAGTCCCACCATGCAATGCTACCCATAATTTACAGCTTCTGTATGTACCTTTGGAATGGTGAGAAAATGTGTTCATTTGTTTCCTTTACTGTGAAGACTTCAAAATATTAGCTATTGCTACTGTCACATTATAAAGTACACTTTGTTCTCTCACAGATAAGATCTAAGATTTCTAAAAGTTTGGTCTATGCAATTTATTTCATGTTGCTCATTTTTCAAGTAGCCTGCTTGTTTTGCTTTAGGTACAACTTTGAGGCTATTTTAGTTAAACACTTCTCTTATGCTCACAAACAGCATCCAAGTAGCAGAAAAACAAAGTGCCTCCACCCCACTCCTTAAATACTCATTACAAACACATTCCAAACCAATTTGTAAAAAACACCATTGGCATTTAAAGGTACAGACTCCCTGTTTGCTCCACAATTATACATGCAAGATAAAAACAACTTAACTATAAAACATGATTCAACATGTACTTTAAACTTAGTATTTTGACGAAATATCATAAAGTGAAAAATTGAATAAAAAATCAACAGATGAAAAAATCAACAATTGGATAAAAAAAAAATCAGCTTTTAACCTCAAAAAGCTGGTTATTGAAACCATTTCATTCAACCCTGAAAAAATATTGGCATTGACCCTTAATTGCCGTAGCAGTTCTTTGTATTCAAGCCAGTAATCCATAAGACCTCCTATGACTCTCATCCATAGTCAGCTGTTCAAGAACTGTGAATTTAAAATTGTGACCTGGGTGAGTATTGACGTGCTTGGCCAGTGAATTTCTTAGGTTAATTTTCCTAGTGTCATATAAATGCTGGTAAATACGTGTACAAAAGGCATTTTTGGTCTTGCCTATATAAAAACAGGCACACTTCTGACAAATACCAGCATATATGACATTCTTACTGCTATAGTTGTACTTCTACTGAAATTTCACCCATCCATATCCGTTAAGAAAAACACTGACACCTTCCAAAATATACTTGCAGTGAGTACACTGCTTGCATTTGGACATTCTCCCTAATACTCCAGCCGTATTGACACCTTTCCTCCTCACTAAGATGTTTTTAAAACTGGTGTCCTTTCTGTACACTACCAAATGGGCTTCCCCTACTCTCTCTCTTATGGCATTGTCTCCTGCCAAAATAAACCAGTTCTTGTAGACAATGTCCCGAATCAGTGGGAACTGAGGGGTGTAAGTTAATATAAAACCATGGTGAAAACGACCAGAGGATGAATCCCTACTCTCCAAAGGAGCACACAATCTGGAGATGTCAATCCCTAGTAAGGGATAAAAATGTCCAATTATTCAATCGCCAGGGATGTGAATTGTTACAATTGCTGGTTAATGACAATGAGAAAAAATGTCTTGTTTTACAAGATGTTGTTAACAAATAAGATGCTAGTATTAAGAATGATGTTAATTTTTCTAACAAGCTCAATGAATACAATACTATTTTTGTAAATATTGACAAGGTTATGGACAAAATTAAAGAAAAGAAGAATAAAAAATTGTTAAGGGATGCTAAAGATTATGAAAGTGGTGTAGCTTATCCCTTAAGTGTAAATGGACATGTCAACAATGGCACCACTAACTCTAACAACAATAATGATGTTTTTATTTATGAGGGTATGGTTGAATCTGAGTATCAAGGTGACAATAATCCTGGTCCCATCCCTTTAGGCTCACCCCTGAGAAGGTCAGAGAGAATTCGGCAGCAAAATCGCCAGTTCAGGAGGCCTAAGAACATGATATACCAGGGCGAACAACATTATCATCCCCCACAGTACCAACAAGGGGGTGGGAGATGGGAGAACTGACACTGAATACCAGTTTGTCACCTGATAGTATGAATGGTGAAGTGGAAATCATTGAAAATGACCATCATGACTTCAAAATTTACAATTTGAGCAGTACCCTGGTTACTAAAGAATGGGCCATCCTCTTTCAGAAGGGCCTTAATTTTGTGCCTTTGAGGAAATTTAATTTAGAAAAAACATTGCTTGACTTAATGCTGTTTACTAGGAAATGTAATTTTAATGTGACTCTGGGTGACAGCAATCAGGTACACAATACTGCTGAGACATGTAGAAAAGCCAGTGTAGCAAATCCCCCTTTATGTCCTTCAATTCAGCTGTTTCAAAGTATATGCTCAAATGACATCAGAGACCTTGCTTGGAAAAAATCTTGCACCATACCACATAACCTTACTCAGAAGAAAACCTCGTTACTCAATAATGTATCAAACAGCAAAACCATCCGGGTCATGAAACCGGACAAGGGAGGAGGATTAGTGGTTATGGACCAAGAGAGATACTCTGAGAGTATATTAAGTCACTTATTGGGGGAAGGGTACCAGCAGGTTTCCCGGAATGAACTCAATATTGCATACAGTCATGTTGATATGGTCCTCATGGATTTACTTTTGAACAACCAAATTTCAGAAGTAGAATTCAACTACTGTACGCAAAAGCACCTGAGGATTCCCACTATTTTCGGGATCCCTAAGATCCACAAGAATATCTCGCACCCACCCTTAAGACCAATTGTGGATGCAAAAGGATCTAAGACTCTCCCAATAGTTAAGTTCTTAGACATACAGTTAAAGAACTGTTTAAGTTCTTTGTCACATATCATCAGGGACTCCTGGGATTGTCTCAAAAAAATAAAACAGGAGTACTTTGGCAATGACATTATTTTTTCCACTATAGACACGAAGGATTTATTTAATGTAATACCTCACACAGAAGGAGTGGATATGTTTTATTATTTTTTATGTCAGCATACCAGTTTTTCACATACCAAAATTTTGACTCTGAGAACGTTGATTGAACTTGTTTTGGAGAATAGTTTTGTAATCTATGAGGGTCAATTGTTCAAACAGAGTGCAGGTGTGGCTATGGGTGCAGCCTGTGCCCCAGTTTTTGCGAACATAGTCCTGACTCAGTGGGAACTTTCCATAGTTTTTCCATCTACAGGAATGTCATGGTGGAAGTTTTATGGACGTTACCTTGATGACATCCTGATTTTATGGAAAGGTAACCATGACCAGTTGGATGAATTTTTTTTGTTCCTCAATTCTAGCACTACATTTCTGGAATGTGGAAACTCATGTCGATTCCATCAGTTACCTGGACATCAGGATTAGCAAGGATTATACCTCTGCACAATTTTATTCTACCATATATCGAAAACCAACCTATTCAAACTCCCTTCTTCATTATGAGAGTGGGCATCCTGTACATCAGAAACGCTCCCTGGTTAAGAGGCAGGGAGTGAGGTTGGCTCGCATGACTAGCAGGATCGATGATTTTTATGCAGAAAGGGAAGTTTTATTGAATATGTTGGTACAAAGTGGTTATCCTGAGCAATTTGTGTTACCTCTTCTTGATGAAGTGACTAGGAAGAGACTTGAGGGACATTTTTATCCCTTATTAGGGATTGACATCTCCAGACTGTGTGCTCCTTTGGAGAGCAGGGATTCATCATCTGGTCATTTTCATCATGGTTTTATATTACTCACTGCAAGTATATTTTGGAAGGTGACAGTGTTTTTATTAATGGATAAGGATGGGTGAAATTTCAGTACAAGTATAACTGTACCAGTAAGAATGTCATATATGCTGGTATTTGTCAGAAGTGTGCCTGTTTTTATATAGGCAAGACCAAAAATGCCTTTCGTACACGTTTTTACCAGCATTTATATGACATTAGGAAAATGAACCTAAAACATTCACTGGCCAAGCACGTCAATACCTACCCAGGTCACAATTTTAAATTCACAGTTCTTGAACAGCTGACTATGGATGAGAGAGTAGGTCCTATGGATTACTGGCTTGAATACAAAGAACTGTTATGGCAATTAAGGGTCAACGCCAATATTTTTCCAGGGTTGAATGAAATGATTTCAATAACCAGCTTTTTGAGGTTAAAAGCTGATTTTTTTATCTAATTGTTGATTTTTTTCATCTAAGTGTTGATTTTTTATTCAATTTTTCACTTTATGATATTTCATCATAATACTAAGTTTAAAGTACATGTTGAATCATGTTTTATAGTTAGTTTGTTTTTATCTTGCATGTATAATTGTGGAGCAAACATGGAGTCTGTACCTTTAAATGCCTATCGTGTTTTTTGCAAATTGGTTTGGAATGTGTTTGTAATGAATATTTAAGGTGTGGGATGGAGGCACTCTGTTTTTTCTGAAGAAGTCAACTGTAATCTGTGACAAAAGTGCTTAAGAATAAATTTTATCCTTGTTTCTTGTAACACCTGCCTGCTTTGTGATTTCTCAGTGTTTACATAATGCATTCATCTCATCACCAGACTGAATAGCATATTTATGCTCATATATCCTTCTATTTAATTCTCGAGTGGTCCTTCCAACATAATAGGATTTGCATTGACTAGAGAAACATAAGTTAACAACATTTTTAGACTTACAACTAAATTGTTCTGGAATTTTAACTTTTATACCCCCTATTTCTATTTCATTTCCTTCCATAAAAATGTAAGTGCACATGTTACAGTTATAACATTTAATCATCCCACATTTTCTGTTACTTCCTTCATTTGGCTTATTCAATTTTCCCTGAAAATAATTTAACCATGCAAGATGTGAAAAGAGGGTATAGATTTATTGACTCGTGTATAGAAGAATGGTATAATGCTGGTAGAATAGATGAAAAAATAAGGAAGAGTCTAGCAAATACCAACCCTAAAATAAGTAAAATGTATGGAATATCCAAAGTTCATAAGGACCTGGAAGAACCCCCACTTAGGCCAATAGTGACTAGTAAGAACAGTAAAACAGAAGGTATGTCTATATTTGTAGATAAGTTCTTACAAAATATTATCCCACATACCTCTATGTATATTAGAGACAGTTTTAATTTGCTAGAAAAAAACTGAGAAAATAGCAGTAAATGAAAATGATTTGCTTGTAACACTTGATATTAAATCCTTGTACACCATGATACTGAGTGATGAAGGAATGGAAATTGTAAGGATGGAATCATTGCATTCTCAAATGTATTCAACAAACATGGTTGGATTATTAATGAAAATGATAGATATTGTATTAAACTATAACTACATCTCATTCTATGATGATATTTATGTACAAGTTAATGGTGTAGCTATGAGGGCAGCTTTGGCCCCCAGTTATGTGAATTTATTTATGCATGGATGAGAAACCATTCATGTGTTACAAAGCAAATATAAAAATAGCATAAAAATGTTTTTTAGATTTATTGATGATGTACTATTAATATTGAGAGGTACATATGAGGAACTAGAAAAATTCTTGGTATATATAAACAATGTGTGTACATACTTAAAATTTACTCATCATATTAGAGATAAAGAAATCCCTTTTTTGGATTTGTTTTTGTATAAAAAGAATAACAAATTAGTATCTAGAATTTATAAAAAAGGAGATGCAGAACAATATGTATCTGCACTTCTCTAGTATGCATCCTAAAAACACTAAGCTAAATATAATAAAGGGGAAACTGTCTAGAAAAAGTGGGCTTACAAACAGTGAAGATGAGGTTTTAGAAGAAGCTAGTTCCTTTTGTAATACCATTAGAAAACGAGGATACCCTGAATATGAAGTAAATAAATTATTAGAAGAAAGAATAGAGATGAGGGGAAAATACCGGATAGAAAAGACAAAATCCCATATAAAAGAAAAACTTCTATGGCCATTCAAAACAGCGTAGATTCATTAGCTATAAAAAATGTGATAAGAAAAAACTGGGGACTACTAAGAATAAATAATGATGTGCTTAGAAAAGTAGGTGATAATCCTCTATTTGTACAAAGAAAAGGAAAAAACTTTAAAAATTATTTTCAGGGAAAACTGAATAAGCCAAATGAAAGAAGTAACAGAAAATGTGGGATGATTAAATGTTATAACTGTAATATGTACACTTACATTTTTATGGAATGAAATAGAAATAGGGGGTATAAAAGTTAAAATTCCAGAACAATTTAGTTGTAAGTCTAAAAATGTTGTTAACTTATGTTTCTGCAAATCCTATTATGTTGGAAGGACCACTTGGGAATTAAATAGAAGGATATATGAGCATAAATATGCTATTCAGTTTGGTGAAGAGAGGAATGCATTATGTAAACACTATAAAACAAAGAAATGTAAGGTAGACTTTAAATTTATAGTACTTGATGCGGTATCCATTGAAGCAAATATTATTAATATTGAAGAAGAACTAGGGTGGTTAGAATAGTGCTGGCAAGTAAGGTTAAATGCCTACTTTCCACCAGGACTAAACAACAGAGAAGAATTTGTCAGCTATCTGAAAAGGAAAGGGTTAAAGCACTAGGAACATGTGTTTTTAGTAAGGTCATGTGATGTTATGTCAGGTGATGGTTTTTAAGATATTTAAACATGAATTTTGCTGTTTATGTCAGTCTGAAGTCTTTGTAAAGGTGTTAGAAGACAAAAGTGCTTACTGAAGCTTTTATTTTGTTCTTGTTGCATTAAACCATTTGTTTATTCATCTGGGAGCCTGCGGATATATTTTTGATGACTTCTCTTATGTATAACAATTTTAAAATGAAACACATGGAACTTGCAGTGTTTACAAATCAAATAAAAATATTGCCATTGTCCAAGGTTACACTACAGAATACTTGAAATTACAAAGATATATCTTTGTGTTTGCCATTAAAGAAAAGTATATGCTTTTATCTCAATTCTTTACTGCCATTTGTTATCTGCTTATTACTTCTACCAGTGCAGTGAGGGTCCAAGATACCTTTTCACCAGCCTTTTGGTCAAATGTTTATGTTCTCTGAAAAAAATCTGACAGAATACTTTAATTTGAACTCGTGTATTTTTATGGGGTTAAAGTTTCACATACTGCATATTTATATTAACAATAAGGTTGCTGGACTTTGATAAAAGGAATGTCACCATGCCATGTAGTGACCACAGTAGAATTTTTATCCACCTGAACATTGTGCTTTTTATGTATGTTATCAAGTCCCACTACTATACATTATTTTAACAATAAACTGCAGACATGAAGAAGAGGAATACAGTTTGTTGAACATGAAACAAACATCATTCAGTTAAATTGAACAATAACAAAAAAATAATAATTTAGGACTGGGCTGATATTCTAACTCATTGGGCTTTTTAAGGTAACATTAATGCATCCAGACAGAAATATGTGCACAGGCTCTCTACTGAAATGTCAGCACTAGTAACACGGAGTGCTGACACACCAAAAAAAGAGTGACAATGCAGGAGAAGAGTGTTGAATACCACTCATCTCCTTTAAACTTTTTTGCAGGGGGCAAGCCAACCTGCACCCCTGCAAACCTATGTATACCAATTGCAAGATCTTCTTACCCCTGAGAAAAGGGAATATTCCGAGAATTGGCTGTCTCAGACTTGATATATTCAGGTCTGTTTTTTGACCATTTAGCCTCTGTATTTTAGCCCTTGCAATAGTGGGTCCTGAAGTTACAAATGTTTACTGTATGCACACTTTTCTTAGGAACAGTGGGATACAAGAAATAGAACTATGATCATAGCTAAGAAAATAAAAAAATATTAAATATATCAATATACAAGCAATGCTCTAAGCAGAATGTAAAGTCAGGGGCACTGTAATGACAGCACCATTATAAATATTAAATTACTGTGTAGCTTAACAGTTCTGTGTTTTTCATCACAAACGGGCACTGTAATGACCGCACCATTATAAATATTAAATTACTGTGTAGCTTAACAGTTCTGTGTTTTTCATCACAAAATAAGAAATAAGACTCACTAGACATGAGGTCATGCTTTTCATCATTGTACTAGTTCTGTAATATCAGCACAACATTAGTATTGTATGAACAACATATAATTATGAATGAGCCATTTAGTAAACACACATTAGATGGCATTCTGAGCCAAGACATACATCTTTGCTCACTGGCAAGAAGGAAACAAAAATTCTGCCATAAGATTCAGATAAAGTATATTTTATATTAAACATATAATTATTATTACACCACAATGACAGTGCAGCTGGGGTCTATTGATGACTTATGGCAGATCATGCCTTGGACGATTTGGTTGAAAGTGAAAGAGAGAATTTCTAAAGAACTACAGCAAAAATTCCCATAGAAAAATAAGACAGATTATTTGTCGTTGCATTTAAATATTGAAGATCAGCCAACTAAACATGGGGAGGAAACTGATTCTTCCATTTGGCTGGCAAAGTGTTAGAAGCCCAAAAGCATTTTAGCATATATTGTATTATTAAACATGATACCTGATTTTTGGCTACTACTCTTTTATAAAAGGCAAAATTCTGAGATAACATTTAAACTTCTGCAATCAGTTTCTAAAAATTTATATCTTGTAGTCTTCGATTTGATTTCTGAAAGCTCTGTTTGCCTATTATGCATCTCTGAGCAAGTCAGTATACAGTTCTATTGGATCAGCCCAAAACACATGCCTTTATGCCTTGTATTTTTAGCAGGTTAACCAACTAATTAATTAACTCCCCCACACTTAGTCTGCACCTATTACATGGTTCATACTTTGGGAAATTTATCCTACTTACTTCAATCAATTTTGCTAAAATACTGCATTTTCCCTAGGTGTGAACTTTAAAGCTTGTCTTAGCACCTTTTGTATACTTTCACTAGTATCCTTGTGACTCATGGTAATAACACTTTTCTTCTCCATAAGAATTGTTATGATTGCATGATGTCATCAACTTATTTATTCATTCAGGAAGTAGATTCATACTGTGGTGGTGGTGCTGCGGTAGCGTTGTCGCCTCACAGTAAGACGTTGTCCTGTTCGATTCTCAGCTAAAGCGCCTTCTGTGTGGAGACATGCGTGAATGGGCGTACCTTCGTTCAAGGTTGTGCATCAGGGCTGGCAACTCGGTATGTAAAAATCTACTGCCAACCATTAGCAGACCGGAGTTCCGCTGTGTCGACCCCTAACCGGGAAAAGCTGAAACAACATGAAGAGGTGAGAACAATATAACATGACTTTCTAGGTTGTCACGTTCCAATTCTGAGCCTTTCAAACTAGTCAACTTGTATTCAATACCCAAAAATGAATTCTAAGGACCTATCAAAGTGCTCTCATTTTGTTCTGGATCTACTTGCTCCAGGAAAGAGGATGGCCATGGGGACCGATTGCATACTCTTTCAGCATTAATGACTTACGATAGTCCCTTCTATTTCTTCTCTACAACTGTGCAATAGTATATTTCAAATTTACCTGTTCTATCTGCTTGTAGGTAGTAGAGACCATTTTTAAGGAACTTAAGATACACGATTTATCATATAAATCATAAATCCTTTTTGCTCCCCTCTGCTGTATTGTTTCCTTTTTGGCATTTTTATACATTTAAAGGTAGAGCTTCATTACAGAATCAATACTCAAAATGTCATTGTAAAAAAAAAAAAAAAGGTCAAGGAAATTGGTCATATATGTGTTCTATGGTCTTCTGTTTAGTTACCATAGCAGGGACACTTTGCATCAGGAGGTTTAGCTTTCCATTGACCTGAATATAGCAATTTTATCTGTAAGTGTGAAAATGTAGCTGATAGTGCTGGATATGGAGAGATATGTAGAAATCTCATAAAGGGCTTTCAAATAGTCAAGGTGAGGGGTCACTCCCTAGTTTCGATATGAATATCAAACTGAGTTTTCAAAGGGAATCATTACATAAGTGCATTATAAATATTTGATACTAAATTTCTAGGGGTATCATTACATGATCGTATTACAGGTATTTCATAATGTCCCATACAACTTTCTCTTCTGATAATTTTATACTTAATCTCCCCAAATCTGTTTCAGTGGTTTTGTTCCTTAGCTACCTCACTTTGAAGCGATGTAGCATTCAACTTTTCAGAAGATAAAACTCTAACCACGTATTTTGTGTGTGTAAATCTGCATTTGATAAACATCCATAGCACTATATCCTTCTGCAATAATTACTTTTCCTCTGAAACTTCCACTCATAGATTTTAAATGCCATAAACTTTTCACTGAATACCACTGTAATATAAATTAAACAATGCAAGCACTAGTGGCAAAGTTACTTGGTTACTGTCCCTGACATTTACGATAAAACTCAGGGATGGAATGGGTAATATGACTGGGAGAGTCATGTTGTGCAGTATTTTATATGCCTTAATAACTATCCCTTTTTAACTGCAGCATCTGTTCTAGATTCAACTAAAAACTCAACCAATGCAGGCCTTTCATTTAAGATTCCCTTATCACTTTCATCTATCTTTCCCTATCAGGGATTGATATCAGAGTATAGGCACTCTCTAGCCTACAGTCCAAATGTCTTCTTGGCCTCTTCCATTTTATTACCTTTCCCTCTCTATTTGTTCCCAATACCTTATTTCCTTTGCCAGCTTCATCTATTAAATTCCAGCCGCCTCTTCCCTATTCTCTGTACCACTAAATTGCTGTCATCCCTATTTACAGAATCTCCTTTCTCCATTTCAATGTTGGCTTTGTTCCTAGTATACTTTCTGCTACTTTATGAATATAATATTCTGTGACTGTCATCCTCCTTAAGAATCGGTGTCCAAAATCCCACTTTCTCCTTATTTCTTGAACTATCCCCTCTTCATCATGATGACCATCATTTCTTTCTCATTTGAATTGTAGCTTTCTGCTTGTGTTATGTATAAGAACCTTAATGGTGTAGCTCTAAAATATCCCTTCAAATTAGGTAATCCTAAACCTCTTTGTTCCTTTGGAATTATCAACTTATCACACTTAATTCTTGCTCTGTTCCCCTCCCAGATAAAATCCTTCAATTCTTTATTAATTAGTATCCACAACTTCTACTATGGATGACAAAAATATGGCTTTGTGTATAAAACTAAATGGAATAAAAACATTTTTACTGCTTGTATCTTGCTATCCATATTCATAGGCAAGAGCTTCCAGATTCTCATTTTTTGTATCATTTGTTTAGTTTCTTCCCACATATCCTTGGCTGCCATTACAGAATTCTTTTTTACCCACATTCCTAAATGCTTCATTTTTATCATGTCCCCATAAATATGCATATTGCCGAACCAATCCATATGTGGGTATATAGTTTACATCTATAGCCTTTTTTTATTTTCTTTAATGTTATATCCCGAATAAAATGAAACGGTCTCAGAATGTTCTTCCACACTGATGTCCTTTTCTCATTCTATCAACTACAAAATAATAGCTGAAAATCAAGCCAGCTTTTCTTGAATACCATACCAATTATATCCTTGGATTTCTGAGTCCCTTATTTTCTATGGCAATGGTTCTTAATATAATGCAAATAATAAAGGGGGAAGAGGACAACCCTGCCTGGTTCCTGTGTTCAGAAATGACTTATCAGAGAGGAGCCTACATTTATTTTTGCATTTGATTCCCCATATATCCTCCTAGTACTCTGTCAAATGCTTTCTCTGAATCAAGACTCACAAACCACAACAGCATTTTCTTTAATTATGCTTCCCTCTGGATCATCACTGTTCTAATAATATTGTCAGAAGTTTGCCTCCTCTCCAAAAAAACACATTGATCCATATGTATCAATTTTGGCAACAACTTTTAAGCCATTATAGACATAAACACTTTATAATCAAGGTCAGCAATTGAAATGGGCCTATATGAAGCTGTATCTGATGGTTCTTTATTGTCTTTAGGTGTAATAGCCACCACAGCTTTTTCTGAGGATGTTGGTACTTTCCCTCCTTTTAAAATACTGTTAAATAAAACCTTCCAGGTCTTTATCATGTTCTTCTCTCTTAGATTCCAGACTTACACCAGAATTCCATCTATTCCTGAAGGCTTTCCCACATATTGGTTATACATAGCCATTTTTATCTCATCTCCTATCTTAACTGTTGATTGTTGAGCCTCATCTGCCTGCAGGCTTGGTATATTTTTCTTCCGTAAATATTTCCATTTGTGCTTTTCCTTGATTTCCCCCACTTCTCTGCTTTATACAAATGTTCATAAAATTTCTGAAAAATCTCTAATACCTTTACAGGATCTCTGGTTATTCTTCTTGTTATAGGCTCCCTAAGTTTGGCAACAACCTTTTCTACCTTGTTTCATAAGTTGTCATGCCAAAAAAATTTTGTGGTCTGGAGTTATTATAAAAAAATGCCTAACAGTAGTCTTTCTAAATGCATGCATATTGTCCCCGTTCTCCCATATTTTCTCTTTAGCACTCTGCAATTGCACCTCTTCTTGTTCTGTGAGATTTCCCTTATTCTAATACTTTAACCTTTGTCAACGCCTCTAAATAATTCTTGTTACTTCTTAACCATATTTCCTTTTTATTTTATTTCTTCTCTGTTTTTAAACTCCACTTTCATTTTATCCCACTCACTAGCTATAACTTCTTGAGTACTTTCTATCTTTCCTAAGAACTCCTGAATAATTTACACTACCCATTTCTTAAATTCCTCTTTTTAACAGGTAGGTGGTGAAGTGCTAGTACCTCATCTTTATTTTATTACCTGCATTTTTATCTTAGTAATTATTGGTGCATGATCTAAAATAATTATTGGATGTATGTCAATTAAGTGCACATGCTCCTGTGAAATATAATTTATCTAGTCTAGCCCACTTATTGTAGGCTGGGGAATAATAAATTATCTATGATTTTCTACTACTGAATTCACATCTTCCATACCAAATATTTTCATAAACCTCCACAGAAATCTACCCTTATTTGTTATATTTTCCCTTCTGGGCCTGTCAGATACATGCTCATTCTTGCAAATTAAATTCTAGCCCCAACCTGTAGGTAATGATCATTGCTGAAACCTTATTATTTCTCCCAAATTTTTAAGTTTATTGTAAAGTAAAACAAAAAGAATATGAACAACTCAGGGTAAAAGCAAGGTACATAAAACAGATGCATAAAATAAAATAAAATGCACCAAGTTAACACACAAACATATGTTTATTCAAACCAAAAATAGAAAAAATAAAAATGGTTAGCGCTTTCACAAGTACACTAGTTGCTTCATCAGACACAGTAGTTTAATATAATAAAGCTTATATAGAAGATGCAATAAAGTCAGCTGACAGTCCAATAAGTCACATGTTCCAATGCTTATAAATGTGTAACGATAAATATATGTAAATGTAAATATGCATAAAAACATATGCATTAATATACTAATAAATAGTTAAAACATTACTATAAATATAAAAGACTTAGTTCAAATACTTAAAAAAAATAATAATATAATAATTCTAGTGCTTCAATGGTCTGGCTTTTAAAAAAGGTTTTAAGGAACTATTTCCATTCAAGCCATGATATTTCTCTACATTCAACTTAAGAATCCATTTTTGTTCTATGCTTTCTGTAGTATTTTCTAAGTCACCTCCTCATATATTGGAGAGAACATGTTGAGTAACAAAAAACTTAAAAGTATGAGACAAATCATTTTTTCTAACATGATTTGCCAGTGCACTTGTTTCTTTACAATTATTTATATCTCTAACATGCTCAAGAATCCTGTCTTTCATGACCCTATTAGTTTTTCCTACATAATATGCAAAACATTTTGACAGAAACAAAAATACACAACATTAGCAGTCCTGCAATCAGCATAGCTATAACTGGTTATAGTAAATTTATGTAGAGGATGAATAAATGTCTTGTTGCTATGAATATAGTTACATGCAGTACAATGTCTGCATGGAAAAGTACCAACACGTGTAGAAAAATCAAATCTATTAGGTTCAGTTCTATAACATAAATGTTGTTTTAAAGACTTGTTATTCCTGAAAGAAAATACCAGAGTTTCACTGATTATATTAGTCAGCTCTGGTACTTGTTGAAGTAAATGCCAATTTCTCTTTGTAATCTCTGTATATTCACTAACATTGCCAGAGTATTGAAAAACTGCTCGAAAATGATTAGTGTCTGAAGTGTGAGTATTTCTGTCTTCTCTATCTGTCATAGTTGTATAATAAGGTCTACATCTGCTATTTCTTAATGTCCATGCTTCAGTGATAGTCTTGTCTATCTCTCCTGTCGCATAGCTCCTATCTAAAAACTCTAACTTCAAATCATATCTGGAAATGGCTGGTGCACTGAGCCATTGTCCATTTTTGTAGAAGGAACATTACATGTTTTTTTAGATTAATGCTACACTATTCTTCGAGATACTAAGATGTTTTTAGAACATCTACATAATAGAATAATGACTCTGGGACAGGGAGATAACTTAGTTTTTGTTACCATGGACAGAATCGTTGTTTACTTGTATACCTAATTTATGGGGAATAGACAAAGTTAGAGAATTTTTAACAGTGAATAGATGTTGTGACAATAAGAACATTCAATTAATATGTAGTCTTTTGGAGATTATTTTAGAAAACAATATATGTCTATTTGAGAATGAATTTTATTTGCAAAAGGTTGGTGTAGCTATGGGCACTGCATGTGCAAATAGCTACACCAACGTGGCATTGGTGTGCTGGGAACAACTTTCTATATTTACTGATAGTAACCCCTTTTTTTGCACAAGTGTTGTGGTGCGTCTGTTTTGTTGATGATGTTTTTATGTTATGGAACAGAAACGACAATGAACTCAAGAATTTCATAGATTATTTACATAGCACTACTGAGTTTTTAAGATTTACTTTTAATAGCTCAGATTTAGAAATTGACTTTCTTGATGTTAAAGTCAGAAAATCTGATTGTAATGAAATTATTAGTAGCATTTACCAAAAATCTACTAGGAAGAATGCATTATTACACAAAACAAGTATGCATCCTAGGCATATTCCTAGAAATACACTGAAAGGGCAGGTATTTAGAGTTCTGTGCCTACATAATAAGGATGATGATGCTAATGCAGCCCTTGCAAATTTGAAGTTAAGAGTTTTTAGATAGGAGCTATGCGACAGGAGAGATAGACAAGACTATCACTGAAGCATGGACATTAAGAAATAGCAGATGCAGACCTTATTATATAACTATGACAGATAGAGAAGACAGAAATACTCACACTTTAGACACTAATCATTTTTGAGCAGTTTTTCAATACTCTAGCAATGTTAGTGAATATACGGAGAGTACAAAGAGAAATTGGCATTTACTTCAACAAGTACCAGAGTTGACTAATATAATCAGTGAAACTCTGTTATTTTCTTTCAGGAATAACAAGTCTTTAAAGCAACATTTATGTTATAGAACAGAACCTAATAGATATGATTTTTCTACACTTTTTGGTACTTTTCCATGAAAACGTTGTACTGCATGTAAATATATTCATAGCAACAAGACATTTTATTCATCCTCTACGTAAATTTACTATAACCAGTTATAGCTATGCTGATTGTAGGACTGCTAATGTTGTGTATTTTTGTTTCTGTCAAAAATGTTTTGCATGTTATGTAGGAAAAACAAATAGGGTCCTGAAAGACAGGATCCTTGAGCATGTAAGAGATATAAATAATTGTAAAGAAACAAGTGCACTGGCAAATCATGTTAGAAAAACTGATTCGTCTTATACTTTTAAGTTTTTTGTTATTCAACAATGTCCTCTCAAATATATGGGGAGGTGACTTAGAAAATACTACAGAAAGCATAGAACAAAAATGGATTCTTAAGTTGAATGCTGAGAAATATCCTGGCTTGAATGAAAATAGTTCCTTAAAACCTTTTTTAAAAGCCAGACCATTGAAGCACTAGAATTATTATATTATTATATTTTTTAAGTATGTTAACTGTCTTTTATATTTATAGTAATGTTTTAACTATTTATTAGTATATTAATGCATATTTCTTTATGTTTTTATGCATATTTACACTTACATATATTTATTGTTACACATTTATAAGCATTGGAACATATGACTATTGGACTGTCAGCTGACTTTATTGCATCTTCTATATAAGCTTTATTATGTTAAACTACTGTGTCTGATGAAGCAACTAGTGTAGTTGTGAAAGCAGTAACCATTTTTATTTTTTCTATTTTTGGGTTGAATAAACGTATGTTTGTGTGTTAAACTGGTGCATTTTATTTTATTATAAATTAAGTTTTAGGTGGAATATAAATACATGCTAGCATAATTCTTATGCCTAGCCAGTTGCTCCTTACTACCACAAATCTGCCATTATCTTTTTTCCCCTCTTCTGTCACTATTAGAGTTCCTCTAGCAATTGATATAAGTAGTCCTCTTTTCTGTTGTCCTTGATACTCCGCTGAACATCCGTCCTGAAATCCTTTTTTTTTCAAATTCATATGCTCAGTTCTTTCTAAATGTATCATATGTAGCACTGCTATTAGAAATCTGGTTTTCTGAATATAATTAAATATTATTTTCTTTTTGTCTATACCAGTGAGACCATTCAAGAGAACACAGAAAGTATTGTCATTATAAGAAGTTATCATTTCCAATTATATTTAGCAGCTTTTCAAAATATCTATTTCCAGCTTTTTTATACATGCACCCACTAATTTATAGCAGGTGAATCCTTGATACAGTTGTTTTTTCTTAGCAACATTGGAACCTATATCACATTTTACAAGATGTTTTGTTTTAATAAAACCCCTCAAAAATACTCCTCCCCATAACCTGTTAACTTAATACAAACACATATAACTATGTACAACTTCAAATAATGATGTTTAACCCTCCTAATAGGAACAATTGTCCCAAATAGACAGCTGCAAACCCAAGACTTAATTAACCTAAAATTGAGGTTATCCATGCTGAAATGCATATTATGCCTATGCTTCTACTTACACTAATTGGTGTCTGTTCTTTTTTATCTTTGTTCCACTCCCAGATGTGAAAAACAACTTGCATGATTTCAGAAAAAACATTAACTTTTAGCCTTGAAGAAATCATTATTCTAGCTTTTCACTGCCTTATCTGCTTGCCTTCAGGGATATAAAAGAGAAAAAAGTAGTCCTCAGCTGCAGGCTTCTAAAGACATGGTGAAGCATTAATTGCTAAAGGAAATGTTTCATTATATTTGGTGAGTCTTATTTACTTGTTTCCAGTTAAAAAATTGTTATTAGATTACTTCAAGATTCTTAATCCTGACATTCACTATGTAAGAGAAAACATATCAACTCTAAATATATCTGTGTACTTTTGCACTCCCATCCCCTAATTCAACAACTGAAGATTACAGCCTAATAACTTAAACTGCTTTTGTCTAACATTTTTTCTCTATTTGCATTGTAGTGCCTGCATTTCTTAATACTATTAAAGAAGAAAGAAAGAGGAAAAAAGGCATATGTTTACTTTAGTATCTTTATCACATACAAAAACAACTAAAAATGCTTTAGTATAAAACATGTAATTTGTATTCTGAAAAGTTTCATAGAAACAGTAACAAAAACTCCTCCCAAACATGGCTTTAAATCACTATATACAGAAGTAACTTTATTAAAACAGAAGGTAAGCGCTTTCACAGAGTAACCTCTGCTTCATCAGACCATGATAGAAAACAAAATCTAGGTAATATTTAAAATAAAAACTCAACAAATCACAAAAAGTTCAGTAATCATATGATGACAATAATAAAAAAAACCCTCCCAAACAATAAAAGCAGCCTACCATTTGTTAAAGACATAGCAATAAAAACAATATTTCCATCATCAAATATAAAGACTTGTTAAAATTATTTCAAACACAGTAATAAATCATAAAAAAAATGAACAGTCTCTATATGTTGCTTCAAACCTGAACATAAATATAGCTAAATGCATTAAATGTAGAAGCAGAAAGAATATCAGGAACTTGCCTGAATTTACAGATGTAACAAAAATAAAAAAAATACTAATAAATGTCATGCATAAGCTCTGCACACTCACTAAAAGCAACATCACAAACATTTTGACCTATTAAAACTAGACAGTTATATACATGCAGCAAAGGAAGAAAAAAATAATATTCTAATGGAAAACTAAGGTAAAAACAAAGGCTGCATAAAAGTTATTGTATAACAAATAAGAAGAGAACACTACACACCAGTTTGAACAAGGAACAAATCAGGAAACAAATCTGATCAGACCATGGTTTGAGTTGTCTCATATATCCACAAAGGTATATAGAGGGTTCTCATTGTAGCTAGTGGCCAGTAAGTAGCTTTTTGTTAATTCACTTTTGGCAGCAAAGCTGAAGTTCATCTAATGATCTCATATGCCCATAAATGTATAGAAAATATTTTCATTTTATCTAGTTGCCAACAAGAAAATTTTTCTTAATTCACTTACACTCCCATTGGCTACAAAAACTGATGTTCATCCAATGACCAGTCAACTTTAAGAGATACAGAATTAGACAATACTGTGGACTTGAATGATTATTCTCATAAAAACATATCATGCTTCGTTAATCAGAAAATTAAAGAATACCTGTTCAGACTGATATATACTGATATTTGGAGTTTACTAATTGGATCATTGGATGTACATCAGCTTTGCTGCCAATGGGAGCATAAGTGAATTAACACAAAGCTACTTACTGGCAGAATAAGAACACTCTATATATCTTTGTGGGTATGTGAGACCATTCAAAGCATGATATGATTATGATTCTCTCAAAAGACAATGACTAGTTATGTTTGGTTGTATATGACAGAAAAACAACAAAGAGCGTATCAACACAGACAGATGAGTTAATAAAGTGAAATCTTTAATAAATGATCCAACTCAGAAACAGGACAAGCGTTTTCAGCATAGTGCCTTCTTCAGATCCTGAATATTAAGTCCTGAGTGTTCTTATTTAAAAAAAAAATCACCCAATCACTGTATTAAATCCCAGTCAAGTGATTCCATTTAAAATCCAAAGAAGATGACCAGTTAAAAATGTTAATTCTCAGTAACACTTCTATCTGACCAATCCTAAATTGTTAAAACAACGAGCCCCTTTTTCTAACCAATGGGGCATTTTCTCCATTGCTTCCTGCTTGTTCCCATTCATTAAAAACAAAGATCAGTTCTCGGGTGCTGTCCCTTCTAGCCAATAATAGACCGAGATAAGTGGCAAGCCCTCTTTTCTAGCCAATGGAGTATTCTCTTCTACTACTAAGCATTTTGTCTCATAAGAGGTCCGTCTTTTGATACATATTTCAGAGTGAATACATTCACTAAAAGGCATAGACTGTTGGCTTCATTACCTTCTATTTGATTAGGCAACACTCTATAAAGTCATACTCCAAAGTTTATACTTGAAAGAGTCACAAAAGAAGCAGCTTTTAATTATGAAGACTTTCCGCAGTTCTCCTTTCTGGCCAAAGCTAAACTGAAAAGGTCCCAAATCTCTCTTATAATTAATAGTATGTTGCCTCTATTACTCCATTGGCTAGAAAAGAGGGCTTACCGCTTATCTTGGCCTATTATTGGCTAGAAGGGACAGCACCTGAGAATTTTTTGTCATTAATTTAGAGCTATGATAATATTTTAGTCTTTTAAATGTGAGTGAATATGAAGCAACGGAGGGAATTCACCACCAACTACCAGAAAGGCTTGGTGATGTCTTCAGCCTAGCTTTTGCTAGAAGGAAGAATTGCAGGGAAACTCTGTATTAAGATGGAAGAACTACTGAGAGTCTTCACAATTAACAGTGGCAACTTTCATGGACATAAATGTTTGTATTTGATTTTATAAAGTGAATTGTTAAGTAAAATAGAAGTGAAAGAAGCCAATGATCAATGATTCCACAGTCGATGTATTAACAGATACATCAGGATGGTTTTTGACTTTGAGAAGACATTGCTGTTTTCTGATAGGCCAATATAAAGGTGTGTAGTGATTATTCGTACCTTATTTGGATGTTATGTTAGTTCGGAGGTCTTTGTTTTTAATGAATGGGAACGAGCAGGAAGCAATGGAGAAAATGCCCCACTAGTTAGAAAAAGGGGCTCATTGTTTTCAACAGTTTAGGATTGCTCAGATAGAAGTGTTACTGAGAATTAACATTTTTAACTGGTAATCTTCTTTGGATTTTAAATGGAATCACTTGACTAGGATTTAATAGAGTGATTGGATGATGTTTTTTTTAAATAAGGACACTCAGGACTTAATATTCAGGATCTGAGGAAGGCACTACGCCGAAAGCGCTTGTCCTGTTTCTGAGTTGGATTGTTTATTAAAGATTTCACTTTATTAACTTGTCTGTCTGTGTTGATATGCTCCTTGTTGTTTTTCTGCAGTATTTTAGTTTTACTGGGAGCGTTCTTCAGTGGTGTTACCGGATTTTTTCCTATCTGGTTGTATATGATTCTGATGTTTTTAAATTTTGTCTGATTATTTGTACAGCTTTGCTTACTTGCAAATTGCTTTTATTGGCATGTCATGTGTAATGCCAGACTTCCAATTGGCTGATGGATTGATTCGGTGATGTCTACATAGCATATTTTGATGTTTTGTTTATTTGTTGTTCATGGTTGGATATGAATGGTTACTAGATGTTTATTTTGTGTACATTGCATAAGTGAGCACATTCAGATTCATCTAGGAAGTTGTTTTTGAGTGGATATAAAATATGATGAGTCTGGAATTTGTGTTGAAAGAATTACGAAGTGTTCTACTTATTGATTGGTTCATGCCTTTGTCAGGCAGACATGAGAGCTGAGTTTTAAAATTTTGCTCATTGGATATTAAATGTCCACATAACCAATTAGGAAGGGATATTGTAGAACAAGGAAGTTATTTTTATTGGTACATTTTTAGTTAAGAATTAATCTGACTAGACCAATACTGTTTCTGATGTATGCTGCAGCTTATTTGCATCTTTAAGCTGATTGGCTGAAAGAGAGTTTTTAATGATTCTAGGATTTTAATTGTTAGATCTGAAGAAGAGTTTTACTTGAAAGCGCTAATCCTGTTTTACATACTGTATGTCTATCGCATTGTACGTATTTTATTAAAGTTATTTATGTTTAGTGCAGTGGTAGTTCTGGTACTTTACTTTTTGAGTTGTATTTGATATATTTATATATATATATATATATATATATATATATACACAGATATATATATATATATATATATATATATATAAACACACACACACACACACACATAATGCAAAAGTTAAGGAACAAGGGAATCCTAACCTTATACCCTTCTGTAGGATAAATTCTTCAGACAGCATTGAACTTACGTTTTTTCTAGCCTTGGACCTTTCATAGCACTTTGCTGTCATACTAACCATTGTACTCAGGAATTCCAGCTTACCTATCAAATTAAACCAATAGTCTTTTGTCAGGTGAGATGAAACTTTCTCCACGTCTAGCATTAGAATTATTGACTTCTGCATCCTGATTTGTGTATTCTGCACTGCCAGTAGTGTCTATATAACCTTTTCTGCCATTATTCTCCCTCCAACAAACCCATACTGGTCAGCATGTATAATCCTTGGCAACATTGATTCTGTCCTTCTCACAATCCCCAAAATAAAAACAAAATTATAATGATGGCTGAATGCAGATATAGGTCTGCAGGAGAAAGGAAAAGCCAGGTCCTTCTCTCCTCAGTGTAACTGTAATAACTACCACATTATATGAGTCAAGCAGTGGATTTCCTCTCATATCACTGAGCATCTAACATCAGATCTTCTGTCACCCTCTCTTGCACCAGCCTTCTCACTTCTACTGGAATTCATTCCTATAGATAGACCACAAAAATACTACTTGTAACAACAAAGAAGAAACACAGGAATGGTCCGTAATCAAGAAGTGCAAGCTACCATCAACCAGAAGAAGGATGACAGTTTACCTAGGTTTTGTCTTTATTTACATACTTCTTCAGAACAAAAACTTGTGCAAACTTTAGGCAATAAATACACTCCCACTAATTGAATTCAATTAATTAATTTCAATTAAATCTAATTGAGCATACCCATCTTGTGAGTTTTTTGGCTTGGTCAAATTTTATTGGGAGATGGGTATGCTCAATTAGATTTAATTGAAATTAATTAATTGAACTCAATTAGTGGGAGTGTATTTATTGCCTAAAGTTTGCACACGTTTTTGTTCTGAAGAAGTCTGTGAACAAAGACAAAACCTAGGTAAACTGTCGTCCTTCTTGTGGTTGATGCTAGCTTGCAGTTCTTGATTACGGACAATTCCTGTGTTTCTTCTTTGCTGTTCCAAGTGGAATTCTGTCCTACTTACCCCTTGCCGTCACCTTCCATATCTCTTCTAGCTCCTCTCTTACTCCTAGATAGCTAACATTTCTTTTTCCTATTCTTTTAATTTTGGGACGTCTAACTTTTTGAACCACATCTTATCTTGCTCTGCAATTCTTCATTGGCTCTACCCTTTCAAGCACAATTTCTCATTAAATCCTCTAAACCTGTCTGATTTTATATGAGGAAGGGAATCATTATCTATTCTTGTAGCTATCTTCTTAAGTTTAAAACCCACTCTCTCCACCTCCTGCTGCATAATCTAACTGCCAGTGGCATGGTGTTTTAGGTGAGTTACTAAAACACACCTGTTCCATATTTTCTGTCCTTAGGGCTACCTTCTTGTCCAATCCCTCCTAAAGAATATTTTTATTTCTCTTTCCCTCTCTCTGTCTATTTCTTTCAGACATTCTTTTTTCTTTGCAATTCTCCCAATTCCTTTAATACACTGCATTTTAAAACTCTTGCCTCTCTCACTTTAGTTTTGTATGCCATTCTATTTTCTCCCTAATATGCTTCTTGCATCTGCCCTAACTTTCCCTGCACCTCTGTCTACCCTGATCCAAAGTATCCATAACTACCTGCTCTATCCATTTTCTATCCTTAAGGCTTTCTAACATATTCTGCTGGAGCCACCAATTATTAATTCCCAGTGGACCACAAGTTGTATTTCTGTTTTACTATAGTATGATCTGATATTGTTATAGGTTCTAGACTCCCCCTTCCCATTTCTCTCAAACTGTCCATGTTGATGTATCCTCTATTGATCTTTGAAGATTCCTGATATCTCAGAGTAATATAGAAACTCTAATTCCTTCCCTCTTCCTAATCTATAGTATCAGAAATCTATTAATAATTTGGTAAAACTATTTAAGAATCTTCCTTCCCTAAATGGCCTCATTAATCGAGGGGCCTTAGCCACATCATTTCTAATGGTATTATTTCATTTCCTCACAATCAGTAACAGCTTCTCTGAGAAAACCACTATTTTTCCTGTGGTTGTTTTAAGAGCTGCAGTCATAGCCTTAGGTAGGGCATAGCTACCAGTGTCACTTTTTGTACCATAAATCTACACATTGAGTAATTTGAACTGCCCTTCTCATCCTGCAGAATGTTCAACATAATTGTTAGGTACCGTCTTTCTAGTAGTTCTCTTCCCTTCCCACACCACCTCTACTAGCACTATATATCCCCTCCCTATTTATTTTTTCTGTATTCTATTATTAATAAAAGAGTACCTGCTAATACTACCATGTCTTCTCCCTCTGTTTTTTTTTTTGACATATTTTAATATTCTCTCTCTTTCTTGACTGTGTTGGCCAAGCCATTAATGTTTCACATTTCCCACCCACATTTTCTGTGCAACATGCCCATTTCTTCTTACCTTCTTTTAACCTTACTGAAAGGGGATGCCTCTTTCTGTCTCTTGCCTTCAACTTCCAGTACTTTCTTTTAGTACTTCCCCTTATCAACTTCATGATTCATCACCTCTGGTGTACTGCACTATTACTATTGGGTCTATATTAGATAATAGAATGTTTGAAAGTTCGACTCTCATATGATCGACACCATATGATCAAACTTTCAAAAGTCCGAATATCTAATAAAAATAAATAAACTACACAAAACACCTACCTTAAGCTTTTAAGCAGGGGGGCAAGCCCCCCCTCAACCCCCCCCCCGCTCTTTAAATATACTAACTCTGGGACCGCACTACAGTGCAGAAAAGGGAAATCTTCCCTTACGGGGATCTTCATTACAACGTTCCAACATTCAAAAATCCGATCATATGGTGTCGACCATATGAGATTCGGAATTTTGAATGTTCGAATATTGAATATAGACCCTTGCTATCACTACACTTCTCTTTACCTTCACACAAAATATTTTACTTGCTTCTAACAAGCCTCTAAACAGACTCTGAAAGCCCTCTCCCTATTTCTTGCCTCCACACCAATTCCACTTCTCTTAACTGAGTATGTCTTAACATTCATCTTTACCAAGGTCAGAGATCTACTGTCTCCTTTGCTGCTCCTTCCAAACCATCCTTCAGCCATAACTTTGGCAGCTGCTCAAATGCATGCATGAGGGTCCTCACTCCCCTGCCACTCCCACATAGCCATCTAAGTCATATCTGGGATTCAACCCATTATATAAATCACTAGAGTTTCAATATCTATTTTATATTTCTCTTTTCCGTGTCCTCCCTATCAGTTGTGGAGTAGCTGAACCACATGCCTCTTTTGATCAGCAGACAGCACTTATTACTTTTATTTTCCATTCATCACTGTACTAACATCTACACTTATACATGTTACAGCTGTCCATTTCACCCAAAAAATGCAGTCATTTTTATATGCATTTATCCTTACTGTCATAATTTCTGGTCATTTCACCATAGCTTCCTGCAGTGGCCTTCACACTGCCCCAGGGACTGATCAAAAAAAGGTTGCTCTCTTGATAATACTTCCTGTATATATTACAACTCATGTCACTGCATGTACAAATGGCCCCCAGTTACTATGATAAATAAGGACAAAGAAAAGTAAACTGTTTTCATAGTTTCCTTGCAATCCCAGATTGTGCTCATGTTGTTTGTTCTACATAATTCATCCATTTGTGACCAGTCATTGCACCTCTTTATATAAGTAACCCACCCATGAGTAAACTGATCAACATGCAATTCTGCTTCAAGATCTTTTCATGACCAGGAGTTCCAGCACAACACTGTTTTAATATATGTGGCACCTTTTCCGCAGTTTCTACTCCCCAAAGCCTTTGTTCCCCACACAAAACCAGATTTGTAGCAAAGTAAGAAGAGAAAAAATACAGCCAAAACAAACAACCAATGCAGGCATAAGTGGGAAAAATGCAGTCAGAGTATCTCACTCTCATTAGAACTAGTTCACCAACTTGCACAAGATCTTCCTTTTTTATCTTGACTGTCCCTCTTGTTCATTCACTCCACCTCACCTGAAACTTGCCTCTTGGATAATATTAGCTCACTGCTTCAGGGCTTGTCTTGTTTTGAACAATGTAAATAGTTTCAATCCCCATCTCAAATACTTTGCAAGTCCTGTTGGTCTCTCTGTTGTTCTTCATCTTTCACTGCCCCTCTAGTTCCAATTCCTTCAGAATTAGATTGGTTGGTTTCTCTAACATTGTCAGAGCCTCTGCTGTGTCCCCAAATATTTTTAGTGCTTCTGTAAAAAAAAAAATTAATCTGGGCTGGGTATAACATTCTCCAGTTGTCTGCACATATGCATCACTGGGACAAAAGCTCTCCTCCTCCTAGGCTCCAAATAAATTATGCATGTAGTGACTCCACAGACACTTGTGTATCACCCACCAGTAACGCTTTCCCTGGTTTCCATATCTCTACCATCACTTGCTTTTTCACAGTATACATTGAGAAATGCACTGTTATATGCCTCAGTCCTCTGTGGCTCCCCACAACTGGCTGTCATGGCATGTGATGTGCTCATTCTATTCTAAATTCCAAGCTCTTCAAATGGCAAACCAGACCAGTTACTCAAGACTTCATGGACAAACTTGTCACAGTATATAAGGATGAATGTAACCTCCTTAAGGATATGTTTCTTAAGCGGGGTTATCCAAAGTCCCTAATTGATGAACTTATTAAGGAAGTAAGTAATAAACGTTTGTCAGGCACATTTACACCATTGTTGTCGATTGTTGATAAACAACATGAAGGTGTTGATAATGATATTTATTGTACCAGTTCGAATACCAGTAGTAGTGGGCTAAGTGATATAGTTCAAGTTCAGAGTACTTCCAACAGTGATAATTTTAAAATCAGTTTTATTACTACTTTCTCCATGGATGCATATGGGTTGCAATCAATTATTAATAAAAATTGTTTTTTTCTAATGGAGGATAATTTGATAAACAAAAATTTGGATCCATCACCTAAGTTTGTTTTTAGGAGAGGCAGAAATCTGAAGATGTTGTTGGAAAGTAATCCACCTAAAGTGTATGGCCCACATTGTGGTACGTTCAAATGTGGGTCATGGAAGTGGTGTAAATATATTAAAGTGACAAAACAAGTTACCCTAAGGAACATTTGCATTCCTATTAAGGGAAAATATAATTGCAATACTAAAGGAGTTGTTTATTTGGGATTATGTAATTGTTGTCCAGCTTTTTACATCGGCCACACTGAAAGGCCTTTGAAAAATAGGATTTACGAACATATATATGCTATAAGCAGATTAGATTTGAAAAATGCCTTGGCTAGGCACATTAAATCCTACCCCTCACATGAATTCAATTTCTTAGTCTTAGATAAAGTTAATGAAAATGAAAGGGGAGGTCCTAGTGATCTAAAACTGGATGAGAAAGAACTGATTTGGCAAGTAAAACTGAATGCTGTTAGCGAACCAGGATTAAATGAAGCTATTTCTTTTAAAAGTATTCTAAAATTGAGGGCTTTGCTGAGATGATTTTTTTCCATTTTTTTCCTTTATGTGTATATAAATATTTTTACATTCATGTTTATTTTTGTATTTATATGAATATATATACATATATTTTAAGAGTATGATGGTTCGAATATTTTAATATTTGTATTTTTACGTACTTGTATATTTGTATTTCTGACTTCTAAAATGAATGGTCTATGGGTTCTTTAAATGTTGGCTTATATTTAAGTATTTAATTTATGATGTCATAAGGATGATTGTCTGTTTAAATGGTAATTAATTCAATTGTCAGTTGTCTGAAGAAGTTTGCTGAAATAGTAAACGAAAGCGCTAACTATATTCCTGGTGTTGGAGTGTATTATTTCCTTCTTTTTTGGATTAAGTTCATTGTCACAGTATTTACCATACACCAATTCAGGAACTCCGAAATTCTTAAATTCTTTTGCCTCTGCCTCTCTTACAAATCATTTATCTCTGCCTCCATTTAAACCAACCAGCTTCAGTGGTATCAGTCATTACCATCAACTCTGCAATGTCTTCCACCAATGACTGGATCACCATGAGGTGTTCGTTGAGGGTATTCTCAACCTCTTCCAATTTGTTTTCATACCCAAAGAGATGTTCCTTCATTGTCTGTTTTTTTTCCCTTTAATTTCCAGCCATATAGTTGTTAGCAACACTTCCAAATCATCTACCTTCCTCTGGATGTGTTCTACCCTTTTTACTTTAGCAATTTTCCCATTATCTGCTACCACAAATTGTTGGAAAACTTTTTCCTCACTGGTTATTCTCCTTTATTTGACATTACCCACAGCTGTGCCTGCTTTTAATACAGTATACCTTTTAAATGTAAGCATTTGCAGCTCCCAGATCATCAAATTGTAATTATTTTCCACAGGAGGTGAGGAAAGATTCTGGACTAGCATGGTAGGAGGTGAGGGAAGATTCTGGACTAGCATGGTAGGAGGTGAGGGAAGAGTCTGGACTACCATGGTAGGAGGTGAGGGAAGAGTCTGGACTAGCATGGTTGGAGGTGAGGGAAGAGTCTGGACTAGCATGGTAGGAGATGCGGGAAGAGTCTGGACTAGCATGGTAGGAGGTGAGGGAAGAGTCTGGACTAGCATGGTAGGAGGTGAGGGAAGATTCTGGACTAGCATGGTAGGAGGTGAGGGAAGAGTCTGGACTAGCATGGTAGGAGGTGAGGGAAGGGTCTGGACTAGCATGGTAGAAGGTGAGGGAAGAGTCTATTCTAGCATGGTAGGAGGTGAGGGAAGAGTCTGGACTAGCATGGTAGGAGGTGAGAGAAGAGTCTGGACTACCATGGTAGGAGGTGAGGGAAGAGTCTGGACTAGCATGGTAGGAGGTGAGGGAAGAGTCTGGACTAGCACGGTAGGAGATGAGGGAAGAGTCTGGACTAGCATGGTAGGAGGTGAGGGAAGAGTCTGGACTAGCATGGTTGGAGGTGAGGGAAGAGTCTGGTCTAGCATGGTAGGAGATGCGGGAAGAATCTGGACTAGCATGGTAGGAGGTGAGGGAAGATTCTGGACTAGCATGGTAGGAGGTGAGGGAAGAGTCTGGACTAGCATGGTAGGAGGTGAGAGAAGAGTCTGGACTACCATGGTAGGAGGTGAGGGAAGAGTCTGGACTAGCATGGTTGGAGGTGAGGGAAGAGTCTGGACTAGCATGGTAGGAGCTGAGGGAAGAGTCTGGACTAGCATGGTAGGAGGTGAGGGAAGTGTCTCGACTAGCATGGTAGGAGGTGAGGGAAGAGTGTGGACTAGCATGGTAGGAGGTGAGGGAAGAGTCTGGACTAGCATGGTTGGAGGTGAGGGAAGAGTCTGGACTAGCATGGTAGAAGGTGAGGGAAGAGTCTGGACTAGCATGGTAGGAGGTGAGGGAAGAGTCTGGACTACCGTGGTAGGAGGTGAGGGAAGAGTCCGGACTAGCATGGTAGGAGGTGATGGAAGAGTCTGGACTAGCATGGTAGGAGGTGAGGGAAGAGTCTGGACTACCATGGTAGGAGGTGAGGGAAGAGTCTGGACTAGCATGGTAGGAGGTGATGGAAGAGTCTGGACTAGCATGGTAGGAGGTGAGGGAAGAGTCTGGACTAGTATGGTGGGAGGTGAGGGAAGAGTCTGGACTACCATGGTTACAATTGGAGTGTCATACCAAAAGTCTGATGTGCTATTTATTGATATTAATGATGATGTTATTATGTATCAGGAAAATGCTAGGGTCTTTTAATGAAGTAAATAACATATTTTATTGATGTAATTATATTACCCACATTAAATAATCTGCATATTTGACCAAACAAAGCCTATTCCCACTTTTGTATTTTAGAACAGCTCAAAATGAAGTGGCATCAGCACTGTGAGTGACCAGTAGTAACATCTGTTGAGATACACAGGCAACCCCCCACCCTGACTTACTGGTATCTATTTTATCCACTGAATTATTTATAGATTCAAATTGATGGTGTGCTGGAACACTTTTGTTTGAGTCCTAAATGAGAGCTAATGTTATCCTTTCGTATCTATGATTCTAGAATTGCCTAAGGAGATGTTTTTTTCTGTAGGAGTGTGTGTGTGTGTATGAGAAAGTGTTTGTAATTTGAACTTTATCTTCAACCTAGTAGTTTCCTAACTGAACGGATGAAGCTGTTAAGGGAAAACCCAATACCTATCTGTCCAAAAGTTCTTATTTGTCCAGCAGCAGTGATACCAGCATGATATTTATTTATTTTATTTTACATTTGTTTACCAGGGATGTCTGATTGGGCCAATGGCCCTTTATCAGCGGAGGCCCAGAGAGAAAAGCTCCATTACACAAACACATTAAAAACAATACAAGAAATTGATAACAACCAAGAATACATAACTTTGGTAAATATATGTAGTAAATAATTTATATATAAACAATAAAAACTAAGAGAGTAATATAAAGTGGAAAAAAAAGAAAGCTAAAAAACTAGCATGAAATGGCTTGTACCATCATAGAGAAATAACTGATCAGTAGATCAATATCATGATATTGGTGGTAAATATTTATGAGATACATGTATGGTATATGACCAAGAATATGGCTGATTGTTGCTATGCTAGTGTTACTTGTTCTAAACAGTGATAGCTAAGCAATACTGAGGTGAAGTACAAGGAGGGAATATGATGAAACTGTAGGAAGCTTGAGATAGGCAGATAAAAACAGGAGCAGTAGTGAGCTTGAGACAGGTAGAGAGAAATTGGAATTCCATGAGAGAAGGGATAGTTTGGCTGTTAGAATTTAGTAAGGGAAGATATATTTTGGTTGTAAGAACAAGGAAGGACAGAATGATAAGCCTGGAGTAGTGCAGGAGCAAAGCCAGTTTTTGGTTGGGTGTTCCTTAGGCAGTAGCTTAACTATAGATCTGTTGCTAGAATTTAGTATTGTTTGAGAAATGGAATTCCAGGACTTAGATATCTGGTGGAAGAATAGAGAGTTACCATAATTAAATATCATTTTTTTGTTATTTGAAAAGGGATTTTAATTTCATTCTTAGTAGCCGTATTGGGGTAACAGATACACTGACAGAATTAAAATTATACACCAGAAAATTGAATATGGCTATTCAGAATTAAAATTATACATCAGAAAACTGAATTTGGCTATTCAATTTAACACTGGAAAATTTAGACATGGAGATGGAAGAAAGAGTGTGCTTAAGCATAAAAGTACTTGTATACCCACAGTACACCCACTTATGCAAGCTTTTGAAAAAGCTTGCAAGCAAGATATTCATAAACATTTTGAAGCAAGTCCTTATATGCTTCACATCTTCAGTTTGAGTCTCAAATGAGAGCTAACATTATTTTTTTACTTCTGTGTATATATATATATATATATATATATATATATATATAGATAGATATGAAAATGCGTGTGTGTTCGTGCGCGCTTGTAATGTGGACACTACTACAGCCTGTTACCACAAATAGGAATATAACTACATATCACATTTTCTTTAACACACTTGATAGGTAGGGCTTTGGTTATTTTTATATTGTATATGAAACCACTGAGAATGTTGTCAATGCCTACTGACAGAATGTTTTTAAATTGATTTGTGGTAGAAATGATCATCTCAATAATTACATAAAGGATTACTGTCTTTGTAACCTCTGATTCTTATGAATATTGAGCAAAACAATTTGCAAGCATGCTTGCAATGCCTTGCAGCTGGGAGATCACCTGAGTGATTATTTGTAACTTGCCTTATGAATAGTTTGGCCTTTGATTTTTGATGCCATTAGCAAATACAATATTACAGATTTTAACCTTTGATACTAGGTTGCATGTATTTTGACCTGGATGGTTTGCTGACATAAATATTGTTTATCATATTTAGTTTTTTTTTTTTTTTTTTTTTTTTTTTTTTTTTTTTTTTATGGCCATGATTATCTTTAAAAGCTAGATAATAACTATTTTTTTCAGAATGTTATATCACATTAATTTTTAATATTGTACCAAATTTTGTATTGAATTTTCTTATATATGTGTGTGTAATAGGTATATGCTTATGACTGCATAAGTTAATTCCATAAAGTCATTGTTAGCACTATTAGCATAATTATTTGGGTCACTGAGGATTCTATTCCACTCTTTTTTCAAGAATACACAATTTCTTGTGGAATTTCCACTGGAGAACTTAAGAGAAATATTTTAACAGAGTTTAACTTAATGTTAATGCTAAAGGCAAAATGCTTTATTACAAAAGAATACAACTGTGAGTGGGAAAGACACTCAGAATTTGTCTAAAGTGTTATTGTTGTGATCTGGACTTTATGCAGTTTTCTAGATTGTTTTGAATGACATATTTGATAAGTTTGTTGGCCTATTTAATTGTTGCTGAGTAGTTTATTTGTTCAGAACTGAATATCTGACCACATGAATCAAGAACTGTATTTTCACTGATTTTCAAATCCTGAAGTTTAGTCAGGAATTGCTAATATTCTGAAGTATATATTGACATGGTGCATTATAGCCAAGTTAAAATAAAACTTTAAATAGCACTACTTCAGAACTTTTCCCATACCCTTTCATTTAAAGTGACCAGTGTAGTTTTGTATACTTAAGTACATAATTTCTCAAGTTTATAAATATTATCATCAAAAACCCAACAGTAATAACTTCAAATGTAGAAAACATTATTGTAGTCAGATAATAACTAGGAATCCACTTAATATAAATGATTACAACCACATCTAATAGCAGCAATAGTAACACTGCAGATTGCTTGGACAAGAAATTTGTATGTGAATTATGTGTTTGCATAAAATATTCTCCTACTCATTTCTATTGCTTCTAAAATGTTTTCCTGTATTCCTGTGAAGTTTGGCTTATTTTCCTTCTTGAGTTCAGTTTATACTAGATTACAAAACCATAAACAATTATAAATATTAAATGCTGTTTTATTATAGATAGTTGTTAAATTTTTACAATGCTATATGGTATTGCTTTTAATACCCACAGATATTTGCAAAAATACCATTTCAAGATTTGAAAATACCCACATGTGGGATTTCCAGTTGTGGTATTTAAGCGAGTTTTGCTTGTTAAAAGAACTCTGTATCAGAATGTTGCAAAAATCAGTTGATGCATTATAAAGAGCACACACACACACACACACACACACACACACACACACACACACACACCACAAATGCAAACACAGCTCTGCTATACTCACTTGTAGTTACAATACAAGTCACGACTGCTTCCACAAAACGAATTAGTGAATGCCATCAGAAGAGTATTCACTTTTCCTCCTAGAGAAAAAAAAAAATAACTTAGCATTTGCTGAGTTAGGCTGGAGCCATAACCATTTCTGGGGGTACAGCACATGGCTAATTAGCATTAACTATTTCCCAAGACTGCAGCATTAGCATGCTGCTTTCTCTGCAAGACTGCTGTCTTTGCTAGGACCTTCACCATGGAGAAACCATAGTGGGAAAAAAAATTCTGAATCAGACAGGCTTACTGTAATGCACAGATCTTCTAGTTAAGGCTTCTGAATCACAATATGCCTTTCTGAATTCTCCCTGTGACTATTGTTCAGTCATTGAAATACCTAAAAATAGGACTGCTATACCTCATTCTGTATGTGTTACGCCAAATACAGATGAAGGTAATATTTATGTTGAAAACTGTCTATTTGGACCTAATGTTAACAAAATAAAGTCTGCATTTACCTAGTAGTTGCCACCAACACTGAATATTATTGCTGTATTACTGCAGAATTACAATAAAGTAAAACATTCATAAGAATATGTTGCACATCATTTTTTCCAAATAAATGCTAAAAAATAATGAATGTGCTCTTTTTTAATATACAGTATTTACAAATGCAAATACTTACGGCTTGTTACTACTTACAGAATTCTCTTTGAACATGAGCTGTAAACATTTTGGTATGTGACTGGGCAACCCTATGTTCATAGTCATGGCTGCATTTGTAGAAAATACTTCCTGTTCAAATTAAAATAAAGGTGGACAAGCGTGGAAGTTTTGAAGAAGAGCCAAGCCAGAGCTGAGGCAAGGGCCTGACTTGGGCCTTAGAGCCCACTAAGAGTCTGGCCAGAGCAAACAATCTGAGCAGTAGCTATGTTAAAGACAGCTATGAGTGGAAGTCCAGAGGAGATTTTTTTTTGCTTGAATAAAATCTGTTTACAGCCAAGTACGCATTCACATTGCCAGCATTCACTCAAATGAATGAATGCTGACAGTACCTTTATTATAAACAGCTTGCATCCAGGACTGTTGACAATGAAAAATGGGAAAAAACTAAGTACAACATATAAGTACACCACTATGCATGCCTTAAAATAAATGCTGCCTCGGTTAGTAGAAAAAATGCATTTGTTTTCTTCGCTTCTTTTCCATCGATGATTTAATGCACAGTAGTCTCACCAAACTTTGCAAGAAACAGTCAAATGGCCCTAAGGTAAAAACTAGATATACTGCCTAAAGTGAGCAATGAAAGCCTTTTGAAATGCTTGATTTTGTTGGTTTTATTTAAGAAGCCATATCTGAGTTCCATTAACATAGTCTATAGTAATAATAATAATAATAATAATAATGATAAAAACAATATTCTTAATAACCTATTTGGGTATAGGGGACTGTGCCCCTTTTGAGAAGGTATGCCACCTCTGATAGTGAGGTTGCTACAAAATACAATAATGATGACAAACTTTGCTCTTTGATAGATACTGCCCTCCAGCAGATTATATCAACCATAAGTGCCCTTTCCTGTCATGTACTGTATGCCCCCAGAAATAATAGCCCTTTTCTGTACAATAATTTTTAATTGAGAAAATAATGCAAATTTAAGATACAGTAACACACACATACACACACACTGCTCCAACAAGTCAGAATAAATTCATTTGCCAGCATTAATCATATGATAACCTTGTGATTTCATGAACAAAAAAGCTCCACACCCCTTCCCCTAAAATGCATCCCATTTCTGTGCACATCTCTGATGCTTGATTGTGAGGAATGTGAAAGAAAAAATAAAACGGTTACAATAATAATATAGTAATTTCAACATGTTGCTCTTGAACACATGCCCTCCCCTAAACATACACTAAGCACTGCATTGAGCTAAAATCAGGGGCAATTGGGAGAATGGGGGGCTTACTTCAGTAAAAACAAAGAAACACAAAATAATTCTGCCCATGCTTTCTATTGTTAGTACTTTTCATGCTCTCCTAATCTCTCTTTTTTACTCACTGAAACAGGATGCACTACCTGTTTAGAAGCATGCATGCATGCACTCTGGAGTAAAGGAAATATTGCACCCCTCATCCTTAAAATGAGCTGTAGATGTGTTTATAAAAGAGTTGCCCAACTATGATGTTTAGCAATAGTCCTTTGCTATAAAAAATGTTTACATCCTCTTCCTTTTCAGAACTCTGGCACCACCCACCCTGGAATTCCAGCCAATTACAATGCTTGGATATGCAGACAACACCAAATACAAAGCACTCTCGCCCCACAGATCTGGTCTGAATCAACAGTCAGCAGTTACTCAAAAAAATTAAAAAAAACTTTCGATTGTGGCTTGGCTTATTTTTGGCTTTTTATGTTGCTGGATGATGAGCCCAAGCTGAGCTTATACTCAGGCTCAAGCCAAGCTTGAGCCAGATCTGGCTTGCCCACCTCTAAATTGAAGTTATCATAATTTGGATTTGTGACACAGATGGATGAAGCCTTGACTATGAAAAAGACAAACTGGGTTTGATCAGTGGCCTACGCAGCGGAAGGGCTGACTAGGGATGTGGGAGTGAGTGAGTATCTGATGTTGGTTCAGCCATTTAGGAGAAAAGAGGTAATCTAGACTGGTGCTTAGTGAAGCAGAAGTATGGCATGCAGGCCAGGGTTATGTGCTTGGCTCTGCCAATCTGCTGAGAGTCACTAACCTTTTGGTGGCATGTGTGAGAGCTCATGCACAGTGCAGTGGGGAAGGGGAAGTCATAGCTGACTTTCCTAGTAATGAGCACACACATCAGCCTCCTGGGCCATCCATAGAAAACTCTGATGGCTGCATGGATAATAGTTTCCCATTGACTGCTTTTATACTATGGCAGAAAAAAACAGAGCAGTTAGTCATGGGAAGACAAATTGTTGGTGATTCAGTAAATGATCATGGGAAGACAAATTGCTGGTGATTCAATAAACAAATAAATAACAATTTAAATTATTGTTCTGCAGGGTGAAAGGCACTGACTTAAAGTATTATATTGTTATTTTCAAAATGACCATAACAGAGTAATGCACATATAACATTTCTTGGATGCCTATTGATGGTCAAATTATATCTTTGTCTTTTTATACCTTTGCAGTTTTTATGATTTCACAGTGTAATTTAAAAGATAAGATAATTGTTTCTTAAAGAGTCTTATTCAAGTCTTGCTGTTGACCCACTAATGCCAAAATGTGTGTGTGTGTGTGTGTGTGTGTGTGTGTGTGTGTGTGTGTGTGTGTGTGTGTGTGTGTGTGTGTGTCTGTGTGCGGGCCTGCTGGGGAGTGTTGAAGTCGAGTGGACAGTCACATATTTTCTGGTAACAGATTAAAAGTATGACATAAAAAGTTGCATTGAAGTATATCATTTCCAGTTAAATTGCATGCACTTTCTCTGCTTAATTATTTCATTTAACAAACTAAATAATTTAAGAAAATGTCAAAAATGTAGGAGTGACTTTAAATCAAAAAGCAGTATTTCTTATTACTTTCTAAGAAATAAGTATGTGATGTTAGCAAAGGAATCCTTTATGTTCTGAAAACGCATTTGATCAGAAGTACTTTAATTTTGTGCAATACTATGTGATTCCATTGATGTTTTCCTTTTGGAAAACATCTGTATTACTTTCAGCACTCTAGCATGATGTGAACTTATTTATTAGGAATGCAACATCCTTATGATACATTCAGCATTGGTGGTTGTCAAATAAGAAAATGCACATATGCAAGAACTGTTGTTCAAAAGTTCTTGTGCATTGCCAGCAGATATGTTTACAATCTGGCAGGTTTACAATGTCCAATTTCTCCTACTACCTTTTATTTTCAAAAGGTTTCTGACATTTTTTTTTATTTTTAATTAATTCCAGTTTTGATTTTCTTGCAGAATATGTCAAGTAGATATTACTTACATGGGTATACTAAATGCCAAGGCATGGCATTCATTATTGACTTCTGTTAAGCTTTTCCATTCCTCCTTTTTTACATCCTTTCACTTTTCATAACTATGGGGGGAGGTTCTAGTAGTTGTTCTTATCAAGAATATATTGTAGCATTTCAGAAAAATTTGTCAGAAATAGGTTATTTGGTCTTAGGCAGTTTGGTTGAGTTTTTTTGGTAAATTATATATCTATAGATCTAGGACTATTGAATAAAAGTTCAATAGTCCAAATCCACAATCACCGAACACACTTTAACGAAAGTGCTTTCACCAAAAAAGCGCTTTCATTAAAATGTGTTAAAAAATACATTACATTTACGTTTTTGCAGGGGGAAAGTCCCCCCTGCACCCCCCATTCCCCTACTTTAATATTCTCATTCCGAAGTCGCACTACAGTGGGGAAAAAGGACTTTTCCCTTATCCCCACTGTAGTGCGATCTCCGCAACAGCCATACTTATGAGAAAGTGCTTCTTTGGTGAAAAGCACTTTCGCGCAAGTATGCCTGGCTGAATCTGTTTCGGTAATGTTGCTGTTCGGGGATCCATACGGATCCCATATAAATATATATATATATATATATATATATATATATATATATATATATATATATAAAATTCAAATAAATTCAAATAAGAAATCTGTTGTGCAACTATTACACTGAATGAAATTAAAGTTCTGGGTTAGGAGCAAGTCTTAAGTTCTGGTTACTGTAAGAATTAGATTTAGGGTTGGATAAGGTTTAGGTTTAATTTAGGATTATGTTTAGGTTTATGTGCATAGATGGGGATAGGGCTACAGTTTGGGCTAGATTTAAGTAGAACTGTGGTTACATTTATGGACAGGGTTACATTTAGAGTTAAGTTTTGGTAGGGCTAGGTTTATGAGATGTGTAATAAGTTGTGTGCTATATATGGGATGGAGGTTGTGGAAGCTTTACTTCTCTCAAAAAATATAAATCTGAGTACTGCTGTGTTTTGTGCATTTTCAATTAATTTATAGTTTGATTAAACTCTTTTCAGGATTGTTCGGATTCAGTTTCATTGTCTTCAACGAGGCTCTCTTTGGGGCAATATCCTGAGCCTCATTTTTATAACAAATAACATCCCTTTTGTTTCTAATTTTTATCAGCTGATCCCTTTTTGTTTCTCATTTTTATCAGCTTAATATTTAAAATCATTTTTCTAAAAGAGGCCTATTCAAAGTTGGAGAGGATGTGACAGATGATAGTTACTTCTGTAACTTGCAGTCTTGGCCACCTCATGACCTAAGTTTTCATGCAATTCCTTGATATCCTAAGGCCACTAAGTCTTATGACCATTCACGTTTTCCCTCCACCATCCCTCAGGCTGCACCTCCTTTCCCCAGGAGGATCACACCAGTCATTCCTACAATAAGTTTGTGGATACCTGTCCAGTCATCTAGGTTACAGTTAAAGGAAGATGATGAGTCACACTGGTTAATATGCAGAGGATGCTTATTCTTGAGGTTTGGGTTATAAACTTATACCTCCAGTGTGTTTTATTTATTTTGTAGTGTATATTTAGGTCCCTGGTTCTAGTTTTCATATAAATATTAGGCTTGCAGAGCTCCAGGGGCTCCAGGACAATTGGGTCTCTAGTGGCATGTTAAGTCAGATGGAGATCTCCCCTCAAAACTCTATAAGCCACTGAATAAATGGACAGAGATTCCTACCTCCCTTGGTAGATCAGACTTTAAGGATGTGATATTTTTGATTATTAACTTTTGGGGTCTTGAGACCTCTAGCATTGAGGAGTGACACATTAATGTGATTCAGTTTTAGGATTATATTGGATTGATGAGCAACTGCACTCTGCCTAAAAAAGGCATAGGGAAAAGCAAAGGAGTCAGTCAGTATGTGCAAGTCTTGGGAGCAGGAGGTGTGAGGTACAGGCTAGTCTTAACAGTATAGGCTAGATGGTCAAGTGTTGTCTTGTCCCATGCTGACAAATACTGCTATTTATTTATTTTGTAAAAAAGCAGGTTTGCTGATCCATTAGCCCTTTTTAGTCATGGTCGAAGCTTGAAGGCAATGAACAGTCCAAATAAACTTAAGTTATACATTTCAGCTATGACAGATTGCTAGGTTTACATAGTCACAAAACTTTAGAAGGTTCATATACAGTTATTATACAGTTTTTATAAAGTAGAATATTATACAGTTCTTATATAGTTGTAATTAAGTAGCAAGTTTGCAATAGGTTTTATTAGTTTGTATGGTTTGCAATGCAGTTTGGATATGTGAATTTGTTACAATTTTAAAATTGAATTTCCTTGAATAAAAATGAAATGGAAGTGAGTAAAAATAGAGATTACAGTGACAGGTCTAGAGATTAAGAAGATAATATAGGAGAAAGAACTGTAAAATGGCAAGTGAAGACAGCTGAGAAACTGTAACCATTTTTAAATGTTAAGCCTTCTTAAGAGTTTATTCATTATTCCCAAAGCATTTTTAAGCAGCTTCATTGAGGAGGAACCCAGAAAAGGACTTCTTAAACTTGATAAGAGTATTTATTAGTTTAACCAATAACTGATGACTATTATCATTCGTTTGTATTTAGGCATCATTTGAGGTTACAGAAGCATTCCACTTAGGACTAGTGACTCACCTGAATTTGTAAGATGCATAGAATGTTCTGATATGTCTCTTTGCATGTTTCTCAGGCTTTTACATCTTACGACATTCATTTCCATGTGTATCACTAACATGTTCTCATATTTGGCACTGGGTTTATCTCTTTGCATGTTTCTCAGCCTTTTACATCTGATGACATTCATTTCCACGTTTATCACTAACATGTTCTCATATTTGGCACTGGGTTTGTCTCTTTGCATGTTTCTCAGCCTTTTACATCTGATGACATTCATTTCCACGTGTATCACTAACATGTTCTCATATTTGGCACTGGGTTTGTCTCTTTGCATGTTTCTCAGCCTTTTACATCTGATGACATTCATTTCCACGTGTATCACTAACATGTTCTCATATTTGGCACTGGGTTTGTCTCTTTGCATGTTTCTCAGCCTTTTACATCTGATGACATTCATTTCCACGTGTATCACTAACATGTTCTCATATTTGGCACTGGGTTTTTATTTTGCAAGAGTGCTTCAAGGTTAGTCCTCAGAGTATGCACAGTAGCTTCTTGAGGTGTTGCTACTGACATGATATTTTAGATGTCAGCATTTTGTCCACTTAGAGCACCTGTAGGGGGAACTTGGGAGGATGCTGAAAATGTCCACAGAAGAGACATACAGGATAATGGTAAAATACTGCACAAGGCAAGGATAGAAGGGGTTACATTCAAAAGGAAATTAGAATTAGAAGAACAAGAAGGCAGGGGGCAGCCCTGATACAATTCAAAGTCCTGGAAATATTGGAAGAATTACTGTGGGCTGTGTACAAGAACTCAATGACACAAATACGAACAGTATTTTTCCCGAGTGGGAAAGAATGATTTGACTCTGATCTCATTCCTATCCATACTAGCAATGGACTACATTAGCAAACAAGTCAGAGACAGGTCAAGAAATCTACTCTATACAGACAATATGGCATTACATGGAACAAGAAGTTCAACAAATGATAGGGCTTGCAATATAAAACTGAAGGCAACTAAGATGAAATTTAGTATAGACAAAAGAGTGATCATGACATAAAATGGGGAAAATCAGAAAATGCTATACATTTAGCTAGAAGGGAAAATAGTGGAAAATGTTTTAACAACCTCAGGTATCTGGGAGGTATGGTAAAGGAGAACAGAAGTCTGAGGTGATGTCTACAATCAGAGGTGCTGCAGCCATCTGGCACAAAGGGTGAAGGGTGGTGTGTGACTCAGTTTAAGGTGTACACTGGTGGGATCAGTACTACTGTATGATACAGAAACCTGGGTAGTGAAGGAAGAGACAGTGAGGAGAAAGTGAAGGAGATGAAGTGCCTGGCATGAGCAGTAATATGTATGCAGTGACACAGATGAAAAAACGAGGATACCAAAGGTGAAGCCAAAGTAGCTCCAACTGCAGAGAAGATCATGGAAAACAGATTCCTGTAGTTTGGTCACATGCATGAAAGCAGATGATGACCTGGCAAAGCAAATTTGGAACAGACAGGAAGAAGGCAACAGTAGACAATGATATCAAGTGATGGATAGAGTGCGTGAGAGAAGACCTGCAAAAACTGGGCATAACTGTTGGACAAGGTGGAAAGTGACTATAAATCAAAGTTACAAGTTGTTAACCCTTGCTGCTTCAGTGCTTAGTGCAGTGGATGGGCAGTATAAGTAAGCATTTGCTGCTCCCAGGTGCTCTGAAGGTGGACTGATAGTAGATGGAAGCACCTGCTGCCAGCAGGTTCTCATTATGGTAGCAGAAAAACACTTGGCGCAACCAATTGCCTGCTGTGGTCAGAGGATTGGACAGGAGTAGAAGAAACCAGTAAAATCAAGAGTGGACTTTCCACCCTTAAGTGCCCAGCAAGACTGAAAGAGAGTAGAGGTAAGAAGGGTAGACAGTAAATGGATGTGGATGAATGTTCTAGTCTGGGTCAGGATAATATAAAAAATATAGAGAGACCAGTTTTTAGGGATGAGCTTATCATCCATCATGGTCAGTCTCCTGGATTTCACTTTGGCCAAACAACTCCTTAGTCTTTGCAACATCTAAAGCACTGGTATCAAATAGTATGTTCCCTGGATGAGAGAAGAACTTACCCAATTCCTGGCTAACTTGCATAGAAGGTAAGCAGTCTACTGTTAGAAGAGTAAGATGCCCTCAGATGATAAAGATACATCTACTATATGCCTCCTGAGACTTTCTCTGTTTCATAACCACTGTACTATAGCATACTCTACAGATATTGGCTGATTTACTGCCAAAATACTTGGATTGCTTATTACTTTCTATTTATTTTTAGATTTTTTTTTACTTATGTTACATTTTGTTCTGCTTTCTAAACCCCTGGATTATTAAAGTTCTGCTTGTACTTGCCTTGTTTACAGAAGTTATTTTTTTCTCTCAGATGTTTGTTTCTTACTTTGGGAAAGTGTAGATAGCTTTCATATCTGGCTTTCTAAAAACACTCATATTTCTAATAAATGTTAAATTCATGTTATCTTGTAAAACACCTATGTAAAACAGATCTGGGTAACACTGGGAGAGATTTATACAGTAAAAAGTGTATGCAGTGCCAAGAATGACTATACATAAAAGTAATCCAGTGCTGAGACCACATCTGTGACCACTCAGACACGTAAGAGTATGAGCCACAGTGGAAGCTATTTGACATGTAATCCCCAGTCACACTTAGTTTGCATTGTTTTATATATTTGAACCAGATAAATGTGTTTCTGATTTCTGAGATACTTATTTGTCCTTGAATTTGTTGGTGTTTACACTATGACATTGCATGCATATTGAACACCTGCAGGGCAGATGTATTATGTCAACTTATTTCTAGAAAAAAACTGCAGAGTTTCATTGCAGTACAGAAATATCACAAATTGCTAGATGTAAGACAACTGTTATACATATACTTTTATCCCTTATTTGTTTCTTGTTACTGCTTGTCAGGACCAGCAATGTATTACACTTCTGAGTCATCTAAATGAAATTTAACACATACCTTTTAGTAAAACAGGCGTCATTCTGTACACTTAACAAACATGCACACCGTTAGACTTTCATTATGTAGCTGCTGACAAATGCAACATCACTGTGCTTCATCCTTCTTTTGTTGAGATGTGGGGGTTTTGGGGCAAGTGGATCTGTTAAGAAATACTGAAGCCTTATGCAGACATGAGATACTGCCTGTATGTGTTTATATATGGGTGCGCAGCTGGAATATCCACTGGGCAATGTTACTTTAACTGTCCAATGACACCATCATAATACTATGTGCTGTATTCATATTTACTCACTTTGATATTATTGTCATGTCCTCCGCTCTTCTTCATCTCTGCCATGTGTGAAGATCAAGGAGATGTGCATGTGGTCAGAAAAATAACATGTTCAGTAAATAACTAAATTTGTCACCAAAGCTACTTACAGTGACTTGACAACACCAGTCTGGCATGGATTAATCTACCTCTTGTCCAATAGCCAGTCACCCCGGAACAGATGTTTCGTGAAGCGAGACATGGTATTGCCAATAACAGAGAGCTTTTCCATAGCAATGTATCTCAATGCTCTGAATGCCTTAGAGCCTGTGCAAATGCTATGTATTGTTTATGCTCACAAAACAGGAATAAGATGAAAAAGTGCTATGAATAAGTCAGTAACCTCATTATGTAATTGTTCATCTGCTAATATTTGTTCTATTCAGTGGAGTCCTATAATCATCTCAAATAAATGTCTCCATTTTGGAAATCTAGGTTTTAATAACAATGCATGTCGCTTCACTGTAAAATGGCTTCTTTTGATAAACTGTCCTTTTAAACCTGCTTGGCCTCAAGCCATGATTTTATATAACTAAAAATGTACAAGCATTTAAAGTAGCATCTTCATCATGAAGTATATCAGCATTATTTTGGCATGATGAATTTATGAGGTTTCTGCATGGCTAATTTTAATATGCATCTATATCAGTTTATTGATATGGTCTATATCAAAACACAGCTTGTTGAATCCAGTACCAGGCTATAACATCCGGGCAGGGGATCAGGCTATAACATCTGGGCAGGGGAACAATGCACATTTCCTCCTCTTTCTGCAGTACATTGATGGATTAAGAGTCAATGAGAATTTTGCCGGACTGTGATTTGATGAATACTATCATAATGCAGTACATTTAATATGTTCATATGTTAACTGGGTAAGTGAACTCTTCCATATCTAACAGTTTTCAGCTATGACTTGGGCTACAAGGGCAAGGATAAACTTGAGAAATTTAAGGTTGTCAATTATTTAGCATGTTTTTGGGAAGTGTGAAGAAACTGGAGTAGCAATAAAAACCTCATGAATTCACAGTGAGAATATGCTGAGTCTTCGCACAGTGACAGAGGTCAGGACTCAACCTTGACACCTGGGTTTTTTCCTCTCCCCTTCAAGACTACCACTACCCAATGGGCCTATTTGTTCTGAAGCCGTGGAATCCAGGCAGTCTAGGAGTGGTGAGAGCCCTAAGCCTGATTGTTCTTAACCAGGTGTCCTCATAATCTGTCTGTTTGATGATGATAGTCAGAAGGTAGGGAGCAGACCAGCTTGATGGTTCTGATGGGGGAGGGGTGTGTGACACACCTTCTCCACATTCTGTGCAACCTTTTCCCTTGCCAACTCTACTGAGCCTGCTGTTGCAGTTCCCTAGAGGGGGAAGTGTGCCTTCATACACTGAATCTCCCTTTGCTTGCTGGTGCTAAGCACCATGAGTGTGCTGATTAGCTGGATTGGTCTCCAATGGGCAACACCCAAAGCTCCCACTAGTTGTCACCCTATATGTTCAGCCAAGCTACCACCTCCCCCCAGTATGGGTAAGCTGGTAGTTGCCACTCACTCCTTTCCTCCCTGGTCAGTTCCTGTATGCTCCCAAATCACTACCTGAACTTGTGTTATCTGCAACATAGTCAGGACTTTATTCATTTATGCACCAAGCTGGCTTTGTGAAGCATAGATCTTTAACCATTGATTAACCATGGTGCCCAATGAATTGCAACATATAATTACTTGTGAAGACCTACACATGAGACATCATGCCAGTCACACTGTCTCTCAATCCCATGAATGGTTAGACATTATGTATTCTAGGCATAGTTGAGTATATATCAGTGATGTGGTTGTCATTATATACAGAGTAACTTCTGCAGGATGTCTCATCCTTTTTTTGCATGTATATTTTTGATTTGATTGTACACAATGTTGATGGTTGTTGCATTTGTCTCAATGTATTAATGTTTATTTTGCCAGGTAAGTAAACTGATTGTGAATACTCCTCAGACATGACCCTAGGCAAGGCTACCAAGAAAATTAAACTGAAACTTTGTAGATGCAACTTCATTTTAAGAATATGACAAGCTAAATGCAAGAGATGTTTTTTTTTGTCTGCAAAATATAAAAATATTCTTCTGAATTAACATTAATTCTAAAATGTGGTGGATTGGAGAGAAATAACTTGAAAATACAGTGAATAACAATCTTTTAATTTTAACTTATATTTTGTGTCTAAAAGCAGTAATATACAACACAACTGACAGAAGTTGGATATGATAATACACATATCAAAAATAACATTATCAATTCCTGTAAAAGAGCACAAGAGGAAAAAATGTGAAGTAAAGTCTAACAGAAGCAAAAGAATGCAGGAGAAGATGAGTCTAAGTAATCAGGAGGTCAGTGTAAATATGAAGAAATACCTGTAAGAAATGGGCACTATACACGATTCCATTAAATTTAGGATAGTACTCAAGTACAGTTTAAAATGGAAAGTAACACCAGTCAGAGTAGAGGAGAAGAAGAAATAATGCAGTAGTTAGAGTCAAAATCATTATTCAGATGATTAATGGCAAATGTAGTGTCTGTTTTAACTTGGGTTGCAACTGCATTTAGACTAAGAATGTTAAGAACTGTGATTTTAAACTGACTATGCATGTTTCTTAGGTAATAAAGTAAGGTATCCACTATTACTGAAGCAACATTACTAAAGGTTCTTCTATCAATAACCAAATACCTCAAAATCCTGCCTTGGAGAACTGTATTACCTACATGAGAATGCACAGAATACAGATGTTCATGACACTTCTGCATGGAAGCCATGTACCAAGAATATATACTTATGTTTTAAGGAATTAAGAAGCCACATGCTGTTGCACAGGTAGTCAGATGGTCAATATAAAAACTGCAGTGTTCAAATGGGTTAGATAGTGCGATGATATGACAAATCTTGCTCTGTTGGAATTAGCAGTATGACTAACAGTAAAGAAGTAAAGTGCATATTCTATTTCTAAAGTGAGAACGTTTCTGGAAAAAATCTGTTTGGTTTCTACAGTGAGGAAGAATGTAACCCAAGTAGTGTTCAGTGTTCAAGTACATTAATATTCACACTGCAATTGTTTGCATACCTCTCAACCTCTTAACACAAGAAATCTGGGCAAAGGCAAAATAATGGGGGGAGGGAGACAAAGGCCCCAAAATAGAGACAGATTCTAAATATTGCTCTTATAAACTTAGAAAGTTGCTAGAATAATAGGTTTTGCATAGACATACATTTTTCTGAAAGATATGAAGTCTGAAACTCAAATGTCTTTTATTATTTAGTGACTTCAATCCTCGATGATTTTCCGGAAAACCACACATTTTATGAGGAGTAGATCAAAAATATGAGGAACGAATCTGGACATTCTGCGAAAATCTGGACAATTTGGAGATATGGTTTTGTATCACCATTTTCAGAAAGATAAATGTCAAAAACAGTAAGCCAAAACCCCAAAAAACACACACAAAAATCTTTTAGGAAGGTAAGCACTCTAGTACTACACCCTCCAACATTATATAATTATACGTATATAGTGTTCCACCACTTCCTTCTTTTTCCACTTCGTCTTTTCTTTTCCCCCTTTTCATCATTTCCCATGAAGCTCGTTTGATAGCTTTCAGTGGTTCATCTACTCCTTTGGCCTCTTGCTACCTTCCTAGATCTCCATTTATTTATTTATTTTTACAGATATCCATTTATTAAGACCCAAGTCTGTCACTGTCTGCCCTGTCTTATAGTCTGAAACTGTCATTTTTATTGTCCCCCCTGGATATTTTGCTATGGCCAAGATAAGCTATACTGATACGTGGCCATTACCAGTGGACCCCTGACCTGTAGATCCCTTACCAAATTCATCCATAAAGTACAATGGTGAAAATGTCTATATTCATAGGTTCATACAAAACATTTTCATAGCACCTATTCTAAGTTGAGTGCACCTATTGTAAGTTGAGTAGGCCAGTCAGTTTGTTTCCCCTTTGACTACCTTGATTGATGGAGAAACTCCAGTCTGTCTCTGTCAGATTGTGATCTCACTGCCATATGCAATTGGGGGCCAGTATTTCTGCTCATATTTTTGATGAAGAAAGGCTAGTTTTTTACTGCTAAGGAAAAGCTCAGAAATTCAGTTCCATTTCTTATATTTTTGAATAAGTCTTATTTATCTGTTTTCATATTTTGCACATTTCTCACTGAAATGACTATAAATTAGTGAAAAATCTCATTCTCAATATAAATTAATTTGTATTGTGATAGCCACTGAACCAACAAACCATCAACTGTATTTGGATGAACATGTCTACATTACAGCCACCAACATTGTTGAAGCTTCATGGAAATTTGTCAGTGATTTGGAAATTAGATTTAAACACACATTATCTCAGTGTGTGTAAGAAAATAGAAACTACACTATGTAATTTTACCTCATATCACAGGAGAAGCAATTAAAGTATTTAACCTTAAAACAGGAGAAGAAAGTGAGATAGGGAGTGGAAGAAACAGAAACAAAGATGATTTCTGTCTCAAAACGTAAGTTTCAAGCTTACTCTTAGCCAAAGAAGAACTTGCCATCCACAAGGTAATTGCTTTTTTATTAGAAATCAAGGGGTTCAGAAGTCAGTTCATACTTATGTGACTGATTTGGATAACAAAACACAGCACTGTGTGTGTGTGGTAAAGTGTAATTCCCTAACAGTAGAGAGAAATGTATGTAGAATCAGGAGTGATTAAGCAAGCTGTAGGTTATGAAGAGGAGTTCACTTGACACTGGGTCAAACAAGTGATATGCACAAAGCAACTGAGCTTTCAAGGATACATCCTAAAGCATTTCTGAGGGACTAAGTGTCTGTGAAATCAATGCTGTGAATGACAGTTCTAGGAAAATGAAACCAGCAACAGCAAAAATAAAAATATAAATTCTAGCAACTCTATGTTATCTAATATCTTGGCAATAAGTGAAGTGGTGGTAATTTCATCCAGTGGAAGTGTTGTGGATGCAGGTATGGTAATGCAACCTACAAAGCAATTACTTGAGCAAGTAGACAAAATCTGTAGAAGTCAAAATAAACTGCTGATGAAAGATCTGCATGCTCTAGAAGAAAAACAGACTAAAACAGAAATATTTGTGGATATTCCTGAGATGCACATAGGGATATAGCACAAACACTAGACAAAAACAATGGTAATTTTTGTAAGAAGTGTTGAGGATTAAAGTTATGAGTATTACATGGTGAAGAATGCAACATATTGCCTCAATCTATATTCATGGCAATAAATCTGATATGCAAATCTCCCTTATTTTGAGATATTCTATATCCCGTGCATAAACCTGAGCCACTGGGAAAGATTTGGCTCGATGGTGAATGCACACATAAAAAGTACACATTATTGTTTCAAATAGCATCCTTATAGAATTTTTCCATTATGACACACAGGAGCATGGATAACAATCATGATTTCTATTGCCATTATGTACAATGTCACTGAGATGCTCCCTAATACTTATTTTAAATTGTTACTGGCTTACTCAATATAACTCAAAGTACATACACACCAGATGTAAATAAAAATGCATAAATGCTGTATAAGTTGATGTTTATTTTAAAACAAATGTAATATCAATAATATTTCACTCTAACCTATTCCTTTAACACCATAGTTGTTAACACTATAACAGCTTTAATGACTGCTTCTAATATTTGCAATATGAAAAACATCTAAAATGTATTACAACTCAACAGTTATACAAATACAAACTGTAAAAAAGTGAATATAAGCATTTATAGTTAGTTTATTGACAACACAGTATGACGTCCTCCTAAAACATCCCATCACTTGCTGATGGCATCACGTATTTCCGTAGCTAATTATTTTACCTGTCTTAGTACACTTATTCACATTTTCTTTTATGTCTTGAACCACCAATCACAGTAACCACGTCAGAGAATGATAACAGATGGAGATAATATCACCTTTTGAAAACAGAAGCATTCTTATGATGCATAAACAGATTTCAGACTCCTTCAGTATGTCATGTTAAACCCTAGTACGTACACAAAATGATGCCAACATTTTGAAGCCCATATTAAATGGCAATAAAAATCTTATACCAGGCAAAATTTCTATACTAACTCTAAGTACCAACTCATTCCCACATGTTTCTCTTCAACAATTCTCAAATCATTTTAGATGCCTAATTCTTCACAGCCCAGTCTAAATAACTTACACCATTATGGTCTGTATTATCTTTCATGATTAATACTCCTTCAGTGTTAATTGATCATCTCTTTCTTAAAAAAAGCACAAACTCTGCAGAGCCCCATCTGTTAATGGCATTCTTCCAAAAGTCTTGAAACTTTATGCACCATCTCTATTGTCTCATAATGAGGCTCAAACATGTCATTCCAAGTTTTAGATTCATTATTGTTCTTAGTTCCCCACACAAGTTACTTGAAAATGCCATGAACAAATCATGAACTTTCTAGAAGAAAATAACCTTATTGCCAAATTTACCATGTATTCCAATCCAGCCACAGTACAGATGCCATAAATTGCTATTTTAAGTTATACTGTTTTTACTGAGTTGATCAGAGGTTACATATTACTCTCTATTTTTAGAGCTATGTAAAGTCTTTGATAAAGATAAGCTCTCTACTTTAAATAGTAAGTTCTGTGGAGGTTTCCCACCCATATTTAATGGTTCACTAGTTACCTGTGTAAAAGGCTGAAGAAATGAAAGTAGGAAGGCTCTGCATCATTTTCTCTAACTTTTCCTTGTGATATTAATCAAGGGTCAGTCAGAAGCCCTTTGTTATACTTTGTTTCCTAAATACATGTAGGTTCATAGGTTCATAGGATGATACTAGTCTATTGGTTCAGAGTTCCTTATAAGCCTAGGTAAGAATTTTGCCCATGTTCTCACAAAGTCAGCACCTATTTCCCCTGTCCAGCAGGGATACAGGTGGGATCCCAGGGGTATATTTTCTGTTTCTCATCCACTCATCCAGGTTACTCTTAAAGAGGGCTAGAGAGGTATTCTGCTTGACATGGAGAGGGAGTGTATTCCACAGATGGGGGGAGTCTTTGGGGCACAAATCTATCCCACCAACAAATTATATTAATGTCACAGACTAAGTTGAGGCCTTGTATGTGGGTTGCATGAGTGGAGTTTGACTTACGGATATGCAGCAACTCCATCAAGGCTGGGACTGAGATGGCCTTGTATGCCAGACACAGGTTACCACTGAGCAGTCTGTATGAGACTGAGTAGAGGGACAGGACTTTTAGCCTATCTGTATAGGATAGGTGTTTGAGACCCTGGATTTTCCTGGTCAGGAACCTTTGTGGTATCTCCAGCTTCTGGATGTGCTTGGCAAGGTACATGCTGAAGGGGACATCGCACTTGATAATGGGTCTGATAAGGGAGGAGTACAGGGATATTATAACATTCTTGTTCCTGGATGAAATACTGCTGCTTATGAGGTGGGCCATGTATAAAGCCTTCCATACAATGGAGGTAACGTGGTGGTCAAAATCAGGTTGCTATCGACCTGGGTGCCCAAGTCCCTCACAACTGATTGCGTACTTAGTACATTGCTATTAATGTGATAGTTAGTGGGGATTCCATTTTCACCAGATGGGATAATGAAGCATTTCTTGGCCTTCAGTTTGAGGCCGTGCTTCTGACAGCAGTCATTAGTTTGGGGAGGGCCCTCTTGGAGGATATTCACATCACAACTGGAATTTAAGCAAGCGCCCAGTTTGCAGTCATCTGCAAACTTGGTCAGCTACAGATCACTGGGTTTGGCTTGCACCTCAGAAAAGTATATCCCATATACTAGAGGCCCCAGGACCGATTCTTTGGTTACTACTAGAGGTGGCTTCCCCTTTTTTGACTGAGTGGGTTCTATCAGTGAGCCAGTTAGCTACCCATCTGGTAACATACAGTTGATGCCTAGCTGGGAGAGTTTATCTATTACACCCAAGTGGGAAATAGTGTTGAAAGCTTTGGCTAAGTCAAGGTAGGTGGTGTGCACTGTCTTCCCCTCATCCATGGCTTTGGTGACTGTTTTGAAGATGTCAACCAAGTTTAACAGGCATTATCTCCTTTTGACAAAACAAAACTGTTTGGTGTCAAGCATTTGGAGGATGCCAATGTCCTTGTTTATAAGGTCCATGATAATGCTTTCCATGACCTTGCAGATCAGGCTAGTTAGGCTGATGGGCCTTACTAGCATTTTGTATTCTTGTCTTTTTCCACATTACTAATAAAGTAAACAATTGAATTTTTTTTTTTTCTTCACTCTCTATGGCCGATGTATATTCTAAGATTTGGGTTTGTTTTGATTCATTCTACTTTAGCTAAAGGACTAATAAATAACACTAAAACTAAATACGTGATTTGTGCATGTAAGTCTAAAACAGTTGACTGGTACCTGTTTATCCAAATTGACTCACATGGTAGCAGTTTACAGTACATTCTGGATAATATAAGATAGAAGGGATTACCCTTGACTACATTCTTGAGTTTAATTGCTATAGGCAGTATTCATAAACACTGTGCACAATTATGTGTGGGGGTTACATAGTTGTTGTTGTTGTTGTGTCTTTCGGCTTTTTCCGGTTAGGGGTCACCACAGTGGAACTCCGGTCCGCTAATGATTGGTAGTTGATTTTTATGTGCCGAGTTACCAGCCCTAATGCACAACCTTCAACGAAGGTACGCCCATTCTCGCATGTCTCCATGCAGAAGACGCTCCAGCTGTTTACATAGTAATAACTACATATCAGACCCCTGCATAGTTCACAAAAGTCCCTACATGTACATGAAATACATGCTTATGTTACTGCATACTTGTATGGGAGCAGATAGGGGTTAGAGTATTATCACCTACATCTGTTGTTTAGAAAACTGTAAAACATGGCAAACACTGATGGGTGGAATAGCAGACAGGTTGCACTTATAGTACCAGAGTGTAGCACTGATGGGTGGAATAGCAGACAGGTTGCACTTATAGTACCGGAGTGTAGCATTACTAAAACACAAACAGTGCTCCTGACCTCTCTAATACACTGATGTTGTACTTTGCCGAAGTTTGTTGAGCAACACTATCAGCCTACATTTGTTTTTTTAATTTGCTTTTGTTTACTGAGAAATTTGTCTGGGAACTGAAATGCCCATTTTTAGCAGAGGTGGTGGTGGGGGAGGCAGAGCTCCAAAACAAGGATTGAAATACATTTTTAACAGTTCAATAGAAAAACAGTAAATAAACATAATTTTCCAAGCAAACTGTCAACAAACATTATTTAAGGAGCATGACAGATTAGAAAATGCATGTTTTCAGGAATTTGTGAGTGAAATCAAAAATATCACATTAATACAGTTGTATAATAATCATAGTGGACAGAGTAAGGACTGCATACTTCAAATTGTAGATGGGGTACAGTTTCATAGTTTATTAGTTGCCAAGTGATAATTTACGACTGAGTTGAATTGATAGAGTTTATTTAAAACCGTGATGTGGTTTGCAAGTTTGTTTCATGCCTTGGATATGGCGACAGTGACTAACGAGTCACTGTAATAATTATTTGCTTTATTAGTGACAATTAGATTAAGTTTTGAGGATCTTAGGGTTCTATTCGGTATATGCCATTAGATGAGATTTGACAGTAAGGGTGTTTTAAGTGGATAGTGACGTATTTTGTATGCTGTGAGTAACTGGAAGTAAGCAATGTGCTAAGGAAGTTTAAGCAATTTTAAGGTATTGAGCACCCTGCAATAGTGGGAGAGGTTTAAGAGGATGCATTCGAATTTGTTAATTTTGTTGTAGGCACTTTCTAGTTTGCAATTAAATGTTTAAGAAACAATTATACTTTGGAACATCTGCCACTACCCATTCCATTCATAGCAGCACAGTAATGTAACCTAACTTGTTATTGCCCCCCTCCCCCCACCCCAACAGTCATGGCAAAGAATTCCTACCACTGGGCTCTCCACCGCAAATGGATTCTGTAATTAGCATTAAATATAAATGACACCCTGTCTGCTATTCTGGCAAATTAGGATGTAAACCTTCTGAATCACTGTTTTCCATGACAGTGGTACAAAGAGACCTCATGCTGCCAGGAAATAATAGGTAGTAAAGGGATTCATAAGGTCATGAGGCAAAGAGGGGGCTGATAAATGATGAATAAAGTAGCTGAGTTGGCTATAATGCAACAAAAGGGTGGATGGATGGGAATTATATTAATATATTAACAACTGTTTCAGTAAGTAATGAAACACTGAAATTAACTTTCTAAAACCACTTTCAGCATTTTTTTTTGTAGGGGCACAAGGCACCTGCCCCCCCCCCCCCCATGTGACGGGACAATCCTTACACCTCTGGACTTATACCTAACAGGTTCAGAGGTGTTTACTAGGATAATGGCTACAAGGGCCTTTTTAATCCTAGCCATGAATAACAGTGTAGAAAACAGAACATGTTATTGTTGCTGAAAGTGGTTTCGGCAAGTTGATTTTGGTGTTTCAGCATTCACTGAAACAGCATATAACATATCAATGAACTCCCAACAAATGTATTCTAATCTATATGTA